>NC_043010.1:25128119-25231638 GCF_006345805.1 Octopus sinensis | reverse complement strand
GGGGGAACGAGGTCCGGGGTACTTTGGGGATTGGGGTATTTTTGGGGATCCGGGGTACTTGGGGATCCGGGGTACTTAGAATGGGTAGGGGGGTACTTAGAATGGGTAGGGGGTACTTAGATGGGTAGGTGACGAGGCGGGAGGGTACTAAAAAGGGGATGGTCGGGTTGAGGCAGTGTCAGGAGGAAGCGTAAGATCGGTGGGCAGTTGATGAGCTAGGCGCTAGCAGCTTGTCTTAAGCATATGAGGAGAAGTGGTAGTGGGAGGAGGAGGAGGGAGTGGCGTACCCAGTGTAGATGAGTTAAGGTGTATCCGGTGTAGATAGAGAGAACGGGGTATACTGGTATTTGGTGGTGGGGGGGTGAGAACATGTTCAACGGTATTGGTGGTGGGGTGAGAAACAGTTTCAACGGTATTGGTGGTGGGGTGGGGGGCGGGCGCACCGCCAATGACTGAAAGATGGGAAAAAGATGGGATTACGGCTTGAGCAGCTGCGGTTAAATATTGTAGAGAGAGAGATAGGAAGATAAATCATTATGGCGAAGCTTGAAAGTATCTAAAAAAGGTTAAATTTTCGTAACATGTATGAAATAAACGTATTAACAACGAATAAAAATATAGTAAGATAATTTTTTAAGAACTTGCTGCGGTCATCGAGCGG
This sequence comes from Octopus sinensis, assembly GCF_006345805.1. Classification (NCBI taxonomy): domain Eukaryota; kingdom Metazoa; phylum Mollusca; class Cephalopoda; order Octopoda; family Octopodidae; genus Octopus; species Octopus sinensis. The sequence continues at coordinate 25,230,977 of NC_043010.1, read as the reverse complement.
GAGTTGAAATTGAAAAGAAAGTAGTTGAACTGGAATTTAAATTGCAGAATCGTAATAGTAATAGTAATGGCGGTTTTCAAGTTTTAGCATATGAAGAAGAAGAGGAGGAAAAATAAAAGAAGACCGCCAATGACTGAAAGATGGGAAAAAGATGGGATATGGCTTGAGGCAGCCTGCTGGTAACTAAATATAGTAGAGAGAGATAGGAAGATAAATCAATTTATGGCGAGGCTTGAAAGTATCTTAAAAAAGGGTTAAATTTTCGTAACAGTGTATGAATAAAGTATTAACAAACGAATAAAAAATATAGTAGATAAATTTTTTAAGAACTTGCTGCGGTCATCGAGCGGGAGTTGAATTGAAGAAGAAAGTATTTGAACTGGGAATTTAAATTGCAGAATCGTATATTAATAGTAATGCGGTTTTCAAGTTTTAGCATATGAAGAAGAAGAGGAGAAAAAGAAGACCGCCAATGACTGAAATTGCGTGTGTGTGTGTGTATATATATATAAGTATAGTTTAGGACGGTGTGTGTATATATATATATATCTGTGTACATATGTACATTTATGCGTAAATGTATGCCTTCTATGAGTATGTATTCACTATACAAGCCGTGCGCTTTCGCACAGCTCGCTTAAGTTCTTCATACTGGATACGTGCTCTCTCAAAAGTGTCGATCCCCTCCTTAACCTGCTTCCTGCATCTGTGGCGATGACAGGCTTTGTTCTCCTAGTCAGTGTCCTGTCCTATATATCAATGTTTGCAGTCATGTATGCTTGTCAAGAGCAGGGCTCATTAGCCACCAATGGAGCTGCAAATGCAAAATATAAGTTAGTCCTAGAGCACACAATGTTCCTGAAGGTCGGCAGTGGTCTTCCTCGGTCACAAGTGGACGGCCATCATGCGTATGTATACATATATACATAAGCACACACTTATGTGCATATCATCATCATCATCATTTAACGTCCGTTTTCCGCGCTAGCACGGGTTGGACGTATGTGTGTGGATATGTGTATGAGTACATTAATGCACATGTTTGTGTGTGTATGGGCATGTACATATACATATTGGTGTGAGTGTGTATGTATGTAAGCGTTAACGCAAGCGGTTTTATGTCTATGTATTGTGAGCATATGGTTGCATGTATTTTTTATGTTTTATATTTTTTCCAACCTATTAGAATAACTTCCTTTTTATTCAACGTTTTGTTTTATAACGTCTATTAGCTCTGGCATTTGAAACTTTGAATCCTATTATGACAACTTACTGATGGTCCTAAGCTATACATATATAAATTCCTCTATTTACCTAATATCGAGGTCTCATTCTTTTGTTGTTATTTATTATATATATATATCATCATCATCATCGTTTAGCGTCCGCTTTCCATGCTAGCATGGGTTGGACGATTCAACTGGGGTCTGGGAAGCCAGAAGGCTGCACCAGGCCCAGATTGATCTGGCAATGTTTCTATGGCTGGATGCCCTTCCTAACGCCAACCACTCCATGAGTGTAGTGGGTGCTTTTTACGTGCCAGACGAGTCTGGCAAACGGCCACGATCGGATGGTGCTTTTTATGTGCTACCGGCACGGGGGCCAGGCGGGGCTGGCAACGGCCACGAAATGATGGTGCGTTTTACATGCCACCGGCACGGGGGCCAGGCGAGGCTGGCAACGGCCACAAACGGATGGTGCTTTTTACGTGCCACCGGCATGAGGCCAGTTGGGGTGGCGCTGGCAACGGCCACGTTCGGATGGTTCTCTTACGTGCCACCGGCACTGGTAACTCAGCTGCAATTTCCATTGATCGATTTCGATTCTGATTCTCACTTGCCTCAACAGGTCTTCACAAGTAGAGTTTTGTGTCCCAAGAAGGGAAGGTATGCATAAGTGGGCTGGCTACATCCCATGTAGAAGGCCATGGGTTATGGTCTCACTTGTCTTGCCGGGTCTTCTCACACACAGCATACTTCCAGAGGTCTTGGTCTCTAGTCATTTCCTCAGTGAGACCTAAAGTTCGAAGGTCGTGCTTCACCACCTCGTCCCAGGTTTTCCTGGGTCTGCCTCTTCCACAGGTTCCCTCAACCGCTAGGGTGTGGAACTTTTTCACACAACTATCTTCATCCATTCTTGCCACGTGCCCATACCAGCGCAAACGTCTCTCTTGCACACCACATCTGATGCTTCTTAGGTCCAGCTTTTCTCTCAAGGTGATACAATTCCCTGCTACCACCATTCTTCCAGTCCTTCCAAGTCTGTCTCTTTTCTCTAATAGCCCTGTCTACAACACTGTTCCACCACCAGGTTACCTTGGGACGAGAGGGGACTTTGCACCAGCCACAGATCTGGTCAGTGGCTCTCAGCAGGTTGTCCCTTAGAAACGTGCAGTTGCCTTCTACCCCATGTGATACTCTATCCCCTTCTACTTTGTCAAAGGCTTCAAGTAGCATGTCCCTAAATCTCTGTCCATTCGCAGGATCTTTAAGCTTCCAGATCCTTCTTCTCCCTTTGCCTGGCAAGGATGTAGTCAATTTGGCTGGTATGTTGGCCCGATTGGTAGGTGACTAGGTGGCTGGTATGTTTCCTGAAGTTAGTGTTGCAAATCATAAGATTATTTGCATCGCAGAACTCCAGCAGCCTGGTTCCCTCCTCGTTGCAGAAACCATAGCCATAGCCTCCATGTACGCCATGGAAGCCCCCAGCATGTCGTCCAATGTGACCATTGAAGTCACCAGCCACAAAGAGAAGGTCTCTGTCGTTCGTCAACGAGGTAGTCTGCAGTAGAGTGTCATAAAATCGGTCTTTCTGTCCATCGGGTAGCCCCGACTGAGGAGCATAGGCTGATATAATGGTTGCTAAACTATGATGAAGCACTAATCTAATCTTAAGTATTCTGTCACATACTCTGATTACCTCAATTACTTTATCTACCCATTTATCAGCAATAAGTATACCCACGTCACCAACTCTGTCAGTGTTCCCTGCCCAGAAAATCTTGTACCTGTGTTCCTTGCCTGTGAGGAACCTAGCAGATCCTCCTCTCCACCTTACTTCTTGCATGCAACATATATCCACACATCTCCATTCAAGCATCTCGACTATCTTGCCAGACCTACCTTTCAGTGTGCCAACGTTGAGGGTGCCAACCCTGAGGGTGTGGGAGGTATGGGCCCTAGAGACCCTGGGACGGTGGACAGTAGCTTCATGTACCTGAAAAGAAAGCTCGCATTTGGCAGAATTCATGTGCAAGTAATACAGTAGCCTTAAGTTCAACCTGCATAACTCTAGCCTTTCATATTTTGCACTGTGTGAACATTACCTTACATAGGTCGAGACTAGGGGTAGGAATGGTGAAAGAGCATTTGCAGTCTTCATGGGAAGCAACCCTGGGATGGCAAAGAATAGGAACTTCCGGCATGTGTGGAGGGGGTGGGAGGGCGGGTGCACCATAAACTAGGAAGAGGTTCTGTTAATCGTGTGAGCAAGAAAGTAGGTTTGAAAAATCTGAGAAAGTGAGATTTTTAGGGGAAAGATAAATGGCTATGAACCGGGAGCAACAGGGAGACAAGACTAAACGAAAAACATATTTGAGCTAGACAGAGTAATGAGAGAATATTTAACTGTTCATGATCTGTGCGTATTTCTTCATTAGATCTGTGCGTATATATATATATATATATATATATATATATATATATATATATATATATATATATATATCAATAAGTATCTGGACTGTTGCCATCGTAACAAACTAAAGCATGCAGAGTGAAGCCTCTTGGCAAAGATTGACCTTGAAATCTGCTGTGCATGTGCACTAAGTTTTAACATTCTAACTCACTTCCGCTGTTTACAGCAGTTTTGGAGAGAAGGTGTGTAGCGTGCGATCGTTCCAATGACCATGACAGCGAAAATTGAGCAGAGAATCTACATCAAATTTTGCTAAAAGCTTGGTGATACCTGCTCAGAGGCCTACACAAAGTTTTTCTTTGTTCTAGGCACAAGAAGATCTTGTGCAACTGAAACCCGAGTGTCTTTTTGGTCAACTGAAAGCAGTTTGGCACAAACTTGGTAGACACGAGTCTCATACCTAAATCTTCAGTGATAATGGACTGAATTAAACCGTAACTAATCTGTATATCTTGTGATAATTCACAGATGGTAATTCAACAATTTCCCTTCACAGTTGCACACACATCTGCAATATTTTTCTCACTTCAACTGGTTGTAGGTCTCCCAGAATGTTTGTCAATATTGAGATATTTTCGGCCATCTTGGAAAAGTCTGAACCATTCTTACATTTGTGTATGACTCATACACTCCTCTCCATACACGTTCTGCAACTTTACTTAGGCCTCTGAGCTGGTATTACCATAACAACTTTCTCTGTCATGGTCAATGCAATGATCACATGCTACACACCTTCCTTCCAAGCACTACTGTAAACAGCAGAAGTGAGCTAGAACATTAAATCTTAGTATGCATGTGCAGCAGTGTTTAAGATCAGTGTGTGCCAAGCAGCTTCACTCTGCATGCTTTAGCTTCATTACTATGGCAATAGTCTGGATACTTATTCATCAGACCTCGTATATCGTATATACATACATACATACACACACACACAAACATATATATTGTCAATGTATCATATATTAAAAAAAAGAAACACACTCTAAAGCATAAAGCATATATCTATATGTAGTTACATTTCCTCTTTTCAACAGCATCTTTCTTTTCCGCACATTTCCTCTTCATAAACTATGATAGTCTTCCAATCCCCTCTCTTGCCTTCACTGCCCTCTACCCAGGATTTTGCCAATCCTTGCAATCCCCACTCTCTACTTAAGACTTCTTGGCAAAGCCTGACCATACATATTATGACCTTTATACCTCTCTTTTCCTTGCCATCACATCTATGCTCTGATCCTTGTTACTTATGATTTTTACTAGTTCCTTAGTGTTTCTACCCTTGTTACGTGTTCAATTCCCTTATGTTTTCTAACTGTTTCCTGATGTTTTTTCTTATATTATTCTTATTTGAATTATTCCTTATTTTATCTGTAATTATTTTATGTTTATGCTCGTTTATTTCTATGTTAGTATCATTATTGCAAATCTTGTTTTGTGTATAGTTACTATTATTATTTAAGTTTGGTCTGTAGAATTTTAATTTTTGCTTATATCTGGCTTTACCTAGTGGTATGTTATAATAATCTACATTGTGTTTAAAGATTTCCTCATTTGCCAAGAGAAAAGGAATTATTTTTGAAATGTTTATTGAATTTAAATAAATTTAATTAAAATAAACACTATATGAATGATAGAATAGTATATAAGCTTTTAAAGCTAAAAATATATTTTCTTTGTGTTTAAATGTATTCAAATGATTTTAGATAAAAATATACAGTGTATATGATAATTTAGAATCATATTTCTATACCATTAAATAAATAGAAAAAATAGGAACCAAAACTATCAAATAATGAATCTAAGTAATAAATTATGTAACAATAATATAACTTCTTACAATAATAATAAACAAAAATAAATAAATAAAAGATAGCAAATGAGTACATACCTAGATTTATTTTTCTTACCAATAAGTACATATAGATAAATATATAATGTGAGCATGATAGATAGTACAAATGGTAAAAGCAAACTACAAACCTATATAGTTAATGATTAATTTGCTTACAAGCATACTTAACAGTAAAGAATTTGCACCTCTAAAAGGGTGAATAGTATTATGACCTAGTTCGTCTAAACTATGACTATCCCCTGTCCAGTGGGGTTGAAAAATGAACCTCTAGCTATTTTTAGAATAGTATCCAAGACCACTTGTTAAAATTCAATTTGAATTGAACCCTCCATCCATGAAGATGTATGAAGAAATAGCAGCCTATGATGTTACCTTTTTAACAGTCTATTTTAGCCCTGATGAAGGTTTTTGCTTTCTCAAATTAATGATACAATTTAATTGCATTAATACGAATCTAAGCAACAGACCAAAATACATGTAGGTAACATGATTTGATTATTATAATAAATATATTGATTATTCTATGGATGCATTCTCCATTATCTTTGTATTGTTATAAATTTTTCTCCTATATCAAAAGGATAACATCTATAGCAACAACTGGAATTTCAAAAAGTGAGGTACTAATATCAAAGAAGAACCAACAATAAAGGCTAGTACTTAAGCACATGTAGAATTTCCAGTATCATTAATTGATATAGAGCTAATCCGGTGTACACTTGGATAAATATCTCTAAGAAACAATAACTTCTTTCCACACAGACTTATCATCATCATCATTGTTCAACGTCCATTTTCCATGCTAGCATGGATTGGACAGTTTGACCGGCGTCTGGGAAGCCAGGGGGCTACACCAGGCTCTAGTCTGATCTGGCAGTGTTTCTACAGCTGGATGCCCTTCCTAATGCCAACCATTCCGTGAGTGTAGTGGGTGCTTTTTACATGCCACCGGCATATATATGCATGTGTTAATTTGCAAATATTTATACACACACAATAAACAAACATAAGTAAATTATCATTCAATTATTCAATTTTCTATTAAATTACAATATATACACATCTAAGGACACCTTTGACTTCTTGATATAGATTGAATAGATAACCAGTCCATAGCAAGCAAACTCTCAGGATCTGCTACTTTATTCCCTATAGTTAGGTGAACTAAAGTAATGTAGAATATATTTAGAATAAACATACTGAAATGTTACAGTGTATTTTAAACTCATGGTCTTGAAATTGGTAGGTTGATAAGTTACATACTATTAAGTAGGGATCAAATTTTTGCTACACACACACAAATACAGAATGTAACCAAAAAAGCTATTTGCCTCACTGGCAAACCTTCACTCACTAACACACTAGAATCACTAAAGGTTGATGCATTGCATTTCTCTTTTGTCTAATATACCATTGCCACAATGGTTTGTGCTTCTGTGAACTATTCAAACTATAGAAATCAACCATATTCATTTACCTCTTCTCTTATACATCTGGTATATTACAAAAATCCTGCACTAAATAAACCATTATTCTCAGAATTACAGCTATCTGAAACTCACTTCCTATCCATATTTATTTAGTCTGCAAGTATCAATCAAACATGAATTCATGCTGAATAACACTACCAGCTTGCAAGATCCTGCAAAGTGCTTCATTTCACATTGTTCCAGTTTACTCAGCTGAAAATGAGTAGCAGCCATCACAGCTTGAGAGCTCTGCAGAGTAAAGGTGGGCAGGATGAAAGGGTGTCTTTGCTTGCAACTGTATAGGCACCTAAAATAGTGCAAATATTGTACACTCTACCAAATCAAATTTACTTGAGAGGATGATGTATGTGTCATTGGTGTTGGAATCATTTATACTCTATTGAACCATCTAACCTATACTGGCATAGATCCAGTGAGGACTGTGGAGTTCTCTGAAGTCTCTTTGACATGGTTTCTATAGCTAGATGTCCTTTCTAACTCTAGCTACTTTACAGAGTGTGATGGAGGCTTTTTTGTTGCACCAGCACAAGTTAGGTCATTATGTAACTCACAAGACTAAGGACTGTCTCAACTGAGTGAGAATATAATAGAGAGAGAGGTGACTTTATGCTAGAATGCTAAGGAGATATATGGTTATAATTATTTGATATATTTGAAATTCATTGATATTTTTCCTATACATACATACACACATATATTGCCCTATTTTGTGAGGGTCATTATGCCAAAAGATACATGCACTAGTACATGTGTTTTTGTTAGCATAATGACACTCCCACCCAAGATACAACAAATTTGTTTCAATGCCAATTTTTACACCAAGAATTTTGCAAGCCAACTACAAAGAATGTGTGTGTGTGTGAGTAAGAAAAATAAAAAAGCACGAGAATATGTAAACAGGTACCCACCTAAATTTCATAAGTTGTGCAATGTTCACTTTACACCTTGACTTCTTAGCAACACTCAATTTTATGCTTTTCCATAAATTTCATCAGGCTCTCTATTATTGACTAACAAATGAAAAGAAGGGACATGAACTAATCCAAATATGTATGGAGAAACTAGTTATAATTTCTTGAAAACATGTTGGGCTACAGGAAAATGTCTCCTTGCTTGGAAACAAAATGATGGTTGGTAACAGGAAGGGTATCTGGCTTTAGAAAATCTGCTCCAACAAAATCCATCCTATACAAGTATGGAAAGTAGATGTTAAAAGTTATGAAGATATGTATGTGCATGTATGTATGTGTGAGAGAGAGAGACAAAGAGTGTTTAGAGATTTTAGTACACCAAATGAAAAACTGTAATGATCAAAAGCATTCCAGTATGATCATCAGCCATTTTAGTAGTAGTATTAGATGTCTCTTTTAGGGATATCTAGTATTACTAAAATATCCCTTTTAGGATATCTAGTACTAATTATGAAATGCATACTTCCATTTTTTAAAATATATATATATGTGTGTGTATGTGTTTGTGTTTGTCCCCCTAGCATTGCTTGACAACCGATGCTGGTGTGTTTACGTCCCCGTCACTTTGCGGTTCGGCAAAAGAGACCGATAGAATAAGTACTGGGCTTACAAAGAATAAGTCCCGGGGTCGATTTGCTCGACTAAAGGCGGTGCTCCAGCATGGCCGCAGTCAAATGACTGAAACAAGTAAAAGAGTAAAGAGTAAAGAGTATAGTGTATTATTTGAGAGCAATTTGACTGCTGTTTCTCGTAGATCAAGTGACCACATAATGGCTTCCTTACCAATTTCCTTTTTATTTTGTGTGCATGCTTATAATATGAAGTAGCTGTGTTTTGCCAGGTATAATTTTAACTTGAATCTAATGTAATTGCACATGTGAATTGTAGGGAGTAAGCGACTGGTTAATGTTAGATTAGTTTCTATCTTTGTGGAAGAAAGCCATAACATTTATGATGCAGCAGTTGTTACGATATTGACAATTGGTTATAATATATTTGGTAGGGAACAACAATGGTTACTTGACTTGTTAGATGCAGTCAAATTAACCTCAACTTACACCTAGTATTTTATAAAAAGTATATATTGGCTAATGTAGTCCTATATACATTATACTTGAGAAAAAAAGACAGGGATGGTCATGGTTAAACCACTAGTCAAACAACGACACACTCAAAATGTTCTTGATCTGCACTTCACACCTTTTTGTTTTTGTTTAGCTTCCTACATGCTTTAGGAGTTACTTAATCAGAACTGGAGTTTGTAGAAAAAGTAAGCTAACAGTAAGCAAAAACAAGAGGAAGAGGAGAAATAAGGGAAAGGGAAAGAGAAGAAGTAGGGCGATGATGATCCATTTCATGTTTGATTTAACTTTGATTATGAATTTACTTACATCTTTTTCAAGTGACATGGCCAATTTATATGCAGTATGACCATTCTGAAAGGGAGAGGGATAAAAATGAAAGTGGTTTTTTTCATATATAGTACTGGTTTCTTCCAAAGTAACAAGACCATATACATGTATAAACATGTTTACACACACACACATTGCATTACAAAAATACATATGTACTTAAGAGCACACATACAAACAAACATACATATATAATCATACTTAACATCAATACATACATGCATAAACAGACAATTTAGTTAAATGGTTTAGGACTTCCAAGTTCTTTTACTGGGTTTAGAAAAACTGAAGAACCACTACAAGGACCAGTGCATAAATCTAAGAGAGGAATATGTTGAATAAAATAATAATTAACTGATTCTGCTGTATTTTCTTTTAACCAAAATCAAGAACTTTACAGCACCCCCTTGTGTGTGTATATATATGTGTATGTGTGTGAGAAGGTATATGATTCAGTGGTTAGAGCATTAGGCTCATAGTCATGAGGTAGTGAGTTCGATTCCCAGACCAGGCTGTGTGTGTTGTGTTCTTGAGCAAAACACTTTATTTCACATTGCTCCAGTTCACGCAACTGCAGAAATGAGTTGCGATGTTACTGGTGCCAAGCTGTATCACCCTTTGCCTTTCCCTCAGATAACATCAGTGGTATGGAGAGGGGAGGCTGGAATGCATGGATGACTGCTGGTCTTCCACAAACAACCTTGCCTGGACTTGTGCCTTGGGGGAGAACTTTCTAAGTGCAATCCCATGGTCATTCATGACCGAAGGAGGTCTTTACCCTTTATATTTACATACATGATGTACATATCTTAGTCTTATTTCCTTCTGCCTTCAAAGAAGAATTTGCAATGATTAATGTTCACCCAACACAGTCACAAGCCCTATTTTGAGCCTGCTGCTAGGACCTCCCCATATCTGCCAGTCCCTTCTCTATGGTTCTCATCTTGACAGGACTGCCTCACCTTCTATATCTCCACTAGCACATGGGCATGCATCTTCTGTCTTATGGGGAAGAAAGCCCATAGGTTACTTCTTTATTAATGATGTAGCTGTACCAAGAAATTTTTACTATAGTCTTAAGTCAATATCTGTGGAAGACAGTCTGCTATATATCCCTATCTCAAGACATAAGTAACCATTAGCATGATGATGGATGTATACAGGTAATATTTGATGCCTTATTTGATGAAATGTTAGACTGTACAGGTTTCAGGTACTACTAGACAGTTACAACCTTGCTGAGATTCTTCTCCACATCATTTCCCCAAGTTTCAACGTTTAGTGATGTTACTGCCCAGGTATGTGAATAAATCAATGGTCTCCAGAGTCAGCTATTCCAGCCAGACTCATTTCTCCTGTGCCTTTCATCTTTACATTATCAATGTAAAAGCCAACCTTAGAGTTGTTACTGAGATTGATGTTAAAGAGTTAACCTGCATTGCTCAAAGATGTTTGCAAATGTTATCATCACATTTACAGAATATATAATATAGTAGCTGACCCCGTGCCATCAAAAATGATGGCTAATTGTAGTATTTTATTTATAAATATGGATGGTAAATCAAATTAATACACTTGTCAAAGTTATCTAGTGGTTGTCTTTTGAGATGTGACATCGATCATCGTTTGTTACTGAAAGAATACTGGTTCACACAAAGGTTGTCTTCGCTATGTCAACAGAAATAGAGAGGAGGATTACACGGGTATCTCGCTGCTCTCCAAACTGTAAACATGTCCTACACTGCTGTGATGAGGTAATGAGGACCTCCATGCAAACTGCACCAGTACACTGCAGGGCCTCTATTTCACAGAGAGAGAGAGATGAACAAATAGAAATAGTATCTATATTGCCATCAAGTAATCTTCTGTCATCTTAAAAAGATTGGATGTGGTCCCTAAGATACAAAATGATAGATTGGTTACTGTCAGAATGTCTTTCATCATAGGTAAGTTCAATCAATGCTGACTTGAGGTTAAACAATAGCAGTAATAATGGTGATGATCTATGATGACAAATAAAGAAAATGACCATCTACTAACCTTATTGTATATTACAATATTAGCATTGTTTTCCAAGAGAACTTCCACCAACGTTTGATAGCCATTGATGACAGCAATCATTAAGCAAGTCTTGCCATCAATATCCCTGAGATCAATGTCAGCTCCATTGCGAATCAATGTAAGAGCAATTAATTTGTTACCATGTAGAGAAGCTGAAAAAACAATTAGGGAAAAGCAAGCATCATGTTAATAATACATATATAAATATTACTTGATAGCAACTTGGAGGAAAATTACTTAATATAACCAACAGGACACTATTTATGAGTACATATATTTCAATGGGGGCAAAAATATCTTAAGTCTTTCATAAGCCCTTCTAAATTGGTATCCTGCAATGCAGTTAACAGAGTCAATGTTTTTCTCAAACAGTTCATTTTAGTTACATGTGCATACATGACAGAGTGTAAGCGCCCTGAGAGAAAAGTTAGACATAAGAAGCATCAGATGTGGTATGGTTATGTGTTACATATGGATGAGGACAGCTGTGTGAAGAAGTGTCACACCCTAACAGTGGAGGGTACCTGTGGAAGAGGTAGACCCAGGAAGACTTGGGATGAGATAATGAAGCATGACCTAGACCTCACAGAGGCAATGACAAGTGACCGAAACCTTTGGAAACACACTGTACTTGAGGAGACCCAGCAAGCTAAGTGAGACCATAGCCATGGCTTATGCCAGTGTTGCATAACTAGACCATTTAAGAGTACCTTTCAATTGTCGGGCAATATGCTGTGCTCAAGAAGACCTGTTGAGTCAAGTGAAATCATTGTTGTGGCTAATGCCAGTACCACCTAGTGGCACCCACGCTGGTGACATGTAAAAAACCATTTGAGCATGGTTGATGCCAGTGACACCTGACTGGCTCCCATGCTGGTGGCATGTAAAAAGCATCCACTACACTCTTGGAGTGGTTGGCATTAGGAAGGGCATCTATCTGTAGAAACCTTGCCAGATCAGATTGGAACCTGGTGCAGCCCCCTAGCTTGCCAGTCCTCAGTCAAATCTTCCAACCCATGTCAGCATGGAAAGTGGATGTTAAATGATGATGATGATGATGTTCTTGTCACTAATCACTCTCAAGAGTGAACTGGGTGTATTTTTGTCATAGCATCAGTAGTAGAGAGATTATCTCATGTGTGAAGGATTAAAAGTACTCTCTCCCATAAATCAGTTCTTATCTAAGGTTACTCCCCACATCCATCGGTGACCTGTGATGTATCTTGTAAAATCTCATTTGTAGGTTCCATTGGTTAGAGAAAGGAGGAAGGTGTTATCTACCAAATGAGAGGAATATGGTGATCTGATGTGGCTTGATACAAAGGTTGTCTTCGCTACGTCAACAGAATTAGAGAGGAGGATTACACAGGTATCTTGGGAGGGACTGAGGCTGTCTCCATAGTGCTTGCTTGCAAAATCAATAATACCACAATTACTTCACTGCCAAACTACTCTGAAGGCATGATTTTTTGTCCATGTAATTAAACTTCACACCATCATTTGATGTCTGCACTTCTACTCCTTCATAAACAGTGAAAGTGAATGTTTCATTGACTGAGGAATATGAAACTATGCAGGTTATGAATTAAACTGTATAGTTATGCATATACATATATTCCCCAAACAGATTTGAATAAGTGAGTGAAACTGCAAACTTAAAACTCACCACATCGCATCAATGGAGTCCAGTGAGCATTTTTATCTCGAATGTTCACATCTGCTCCATTCCTGATCATCCATTCAATTAGGTCACAGTCACAGCTATCAACAGCATGATGCAATGGAGCAGACCCACCCAAATCAAAATCTTCATAGAGTGCACCATTTTGGACCAGGATCTTCACAGCTGCCAGCTGACCATGGATACAGGCATGCATTAAACTGAGGTAACCCCACCACAAAAAAAGGTAGAAAAATAAAATATGGAAAGTAGTTATTATTAAATTAAAGTTCAAATAAAGTTAATGCTTAAAATTAAGCTTAGATTGAAATTAAAAATTTAAATTAGTCTCCATAGCACTAAGATATATTATTAAATAGGTCTGCAGAGGAACTATGAGCCTGATGGGGTCTCTGTATATGTGGAGAGAATGTTTAGTGTTGTTCATTTAATAACGGTACAAATGGTTATGTATGTGGGAGTCTAAAATGTTAATGATCATCAGAAGTGTTGGGTTTTTTACACTTAGACCAATTGAAAGTTTTGAATGACTTAAAGAAGTTGTGTGTGCATGTGGAGAATGCTTTATGTTGCTTATTAAGATTAAATGAAATTAAACGTCTTTGTCTTGCATTGCCTTATTTTGTTTTATTTTCCTCACTATTTTAACCTGTATATATATATAAATTATTAAGGTGACTTTTTTGCAATTTAGAACCAGAAGGAACAAGTATGGACATCACTAAAGTGACTGAGGGTGCTCTTCAGCACCAGCATCTTTAGAAATATGAGTCAGAACAGCTCTTAGCCACAGGGAAGCACTTATCTAATAACAGACAAGGGAGACAAGCTCCCTACAGCAAGCAAGGCAATATATATATATATATATATATATATATATATATATATAGCAAGTGATTTGATCTGAGATCGTGTACTGGAACGAAAACAATTGCAGCGTGGAAGGTGTTTGTAAGCCATTTAAGAAATACACAAAAGCCGTTCGATTCACTTCAACATTTAAGTTTAATTTGTCAAAATATTTTCGTCGCTAAAATCCGCGACCTGTTCACTGACAAAAATCCGTGCTGCATCTGAGAAAGTAACAGTTAGTTCGTCATATATATGTACGTATGTATGTGTGTATGTATGTATGTACGCATGTATGCATGCATGTATGTATGTATATACACCTGTGTGTATGTATGTATGTATGTAAGTATGTGTGTGTATATGCACGCACATACACACTATAAACTTAAAGCTATAAACCTGTAGTGATGGATAGATGTAGACTGACCACTCATCACAATAATATCAAATTTTAACCTCCCCCCCCCGCCGAAACTAGGAAGTGATTTACGACCCTCACCCCCAAAACAAAACTCTAAAACCTATTATCAGACATTTATCTCTATATCACAAAACTTTTGTTTTACTATTGTTTTTTTTTCTCCCTTACATCTAGTTAGTTCAGGTTAAATATATATACGTATGTATGTATGTATGTATGTGTGTATGCACGTACGTACGCATGTGTGTATGTATGTATACACGCATGTATGCATGTGCCTATGTATGTGTGTGCGTACATGTACATGTGTAATGACGTGTGTATGCCCATACGTAGGTATGTATGTATGTTTGTACTCATGTGCTACGTATGTATGTGAGTATCTAGGAGAATGGGCAGACGCATCTGTGTGTGTGTGTGTACATGTGTATATGCATGTGAACGTATGTCCGTGTACTGGTATGTGTCCGTCCAAGTTGTGTACATGACTATTACTTTGTTGAAGGTTGTATATATACACACATATGTTTGTATAGACGCACACACATATATATATGTGTGGGTGTGTGCTTGTTCCTCTCATCATCGTCTAACTGTGAATGGATACAACGTTTAGGTGCAACTGTGCACATATAACCATATACATATACGCAATTAGACACAATCATATAGACACACTCATAAATATACATATAATCTTAAAATACTCATATATTCTTATCCACTTCTACATACATATGTCCTATTACACACATACACACACGCACACATGCATAAACATACATACGCACGCCCACGTACAAACAAAATACGACACAGCTGTGATTAAAGGGCATCGGTTAAAAACCGAACATGGATTATATTAACCTATGGGCTCTTTATTTTTTTATATGCATAAATACATACATATATCCATACATGCTCATGTGTATGCATGTGCATTAAAAAAATTTTTTTTTTATAGCACCATACACACACATACGTATCAAACAACGTATGCTCATACGGTTATATATAATTGCACATAAGTGTTTTAGCACCACACGTTGCAACATGTATGTAAGGATTACATGTAAACAAGAGCGAGAGGGGTGGTTATAGAATGGTCCTCCTGAATGGGATCTGGATGTTTACTCCGTTCGGATTTTCGGTTGAGAGTAGGTTTGTATTCTTGTATACAAACAGCTTCTGTGACCTGTCTCAACATTGCATCGGTGGGATGTGTTGATAGGATGTTCAACTTAAGTTTCCCTAAGGATCCCTTGTGGCAGTCTACAGCATGTTGGTAGAAGATGGAGTTTGGCTTCCTTTCAATGTAGTTGTCCAGGTGTTCTTTGAACCTATCATTGATACTCCTAGAAGTCTCACCTATGTATGACTCTGAGTTAGTTGTGCAAGCTCCTTCTTGGCACTCAATTTGGTATACAGCGCCCTTGGTTTTGCAGTTTACATGTGGGTTTGTCGAACATACTGCACAATTACTTTGACAGGTGATTCTGTAGCAATATTGTTTCCCTCATTGTTATCTTCACTGTTTGAGAATATCATTAAGAATAATATCGTTCAAGATTACAAACATCTTCGGCTAGTTTAACATTGTTGTAAACACTAATCCGATTGGTTGACACGTGGTCTCTACTACGTTCGCACCGCTGGTTGTCACGTGACGCGATTTGCCTCCGCTTATTTTCGCACCATTTGTTCCAAGCAGCCAATCACAGCTTTTCATTTCTGAAGTTCGTTTGAGCCACATAAACCTTATATAAAGAAGTGTTCTCAGACACTTTTCGTCTTTGGTTCTAGTTCTTTTCAGGGCTAACCTCTGACCACAGAGTTCGTCTTAGGTTACAGTCCTTTTCAGAGCTAAACCTCTGACCACAGAGCTCGTCTTAGGTTACAGTCCTTTTCAGGGCGGACCTTTGACCACACAGAGCATACTCGACCATGTTCCAGTTCGAAAGGCAAGCGACCACCATTATATCAAGAGAAAAATAACCAAGCAGAATATATAATGAAGACGCAGCAAAAACCAAGCGACAGACACAACTCATCGCCAAACATCGTCTCTATCTACGAAGATTTAATTTGTACACAAGACAACTACAGATTCAACTATAGCGGTTAGGTGAAAATCTCACCACGAAAAAACGGCTACAGTTAATATATCTGGAAGTATATTCATATCAAGAGAAAGATAAAACACAAGTGATTCAATTAATCTCAACTACGAGATGCAACATCTTGATATGGAACTATTACACTCCGTGTACCTCATAAACGGTAAATCAATTATCTGTCTTGGGTTCTAGTTCTTCTAAGAACTACCTTAAGCCATCTGCTACTATCTGTTGCTATGTCAATCACATTCACCTGCTTTGCTCTGTCGCACTCCCGAACACAAAAACATGCTAACACTTACAAACTTCCAACATCAGCATGATTGTAAAATATGTAAAATAAATAATGTATATATCTCAAAAAGAAATCTTGTTGTCATTCCACTTGTGTTCTATTGCCGCTGTATGTATTATATGGTCTGTAAAATAATCATTAAGAATATGACCACGTGCGACCGTGTCTCCTATACGATACGACCACACGTGATCCTATTTTTATAATTCTATCAAATGGATATGATCTGCATAATGCCAATTTGATAGTCCTACCTGTCTTTTCTACAACTTTGATTTTAAGGCCAGTAGTGTGCAGGATTTTCTTGAATACCTTACTTAGCTCGTTCTTATTCTTACTGTTACTTTCTCAGATGCAGCACGGATTTTTGTCAGGTCGCGGATTTTAGCGACGGAAATATTTTGACAAATTAAACTTAAATGTTGAAGTGAATCGAACGGCTTTTGTGTGTTTCTTAAATGGCTTACAAACACCTTCCATGCTGCAATTGTTATATATATATATATATAATATAGATGCAAACTGCCATGCTACACAGCAGTGAAACATGGGCCATGACTGCTGAGGACATGTGTAGGCTTGAAAGAAATGAAGCTAGCATGATCTGCTGGATGTGTAATGTCAGTGTGCATACACGACAGTGTGTAAGCGTCCTGAGAGGAAAGTTGGACATAAGAAGTCTCAAATGTGGGGTGCAAGAGAGACGACTGCACTGGTATGGTCATGTGTTATATATGGATAAGGACAGCTATGTGAGGAAGTGCCACACCCTAACAGTGGAAGGAACCTGTGTAAAAGGTAGACCCAAGAAGACATGGGATGAGGTGGTGAAGCACACCCTTTGAAGATTGGGCCTAACAGAGGCAATGACAAATGACCGAGACCTTTGGAGATATGCTTTGATTGATAAGACCCAGCAAGTAAAGTGAGATTGCAGCTATGGCCGATGCCAGTGTTGCATGATTGGCCCATTTAAAAGTATCCTTGAAGTGTAGGGCGATATGATATACTTGAGAAGACCTATTGTGTCAAGTAAAATCGTAGCCATGGCTAGGGGCCCCTGACTGGCTCCCATGCCAGTGACATGTAAAGAGCACCCATTAGACTCTCGGAGTGGTTGGTGTTAGGAAAGTCGTCCAGCTGTAGAAACATTGTCAGGTCAGATTGGAGCCTGATGCAGCCCACTGGCCTGCCAGACCTTGGTCAAACTGTCCAACCCATGCCAGCATGGAAAGCGGATGTTAAACGATAATGATGATGATGATGTATGCATATACAAGGTGTGTTGCAGGTCTATCTAATCTTTGGGCATAAAAAATAAAATAATTTTATACATTTCACAGATTTTATTTAATCACCTTCAAAATACTCTTCTTGGAAGTTCATACACTTCTCCCAGTAGTTTTGCCACTGCTAGTAACAACTTTGGGATGACCTTTCTAGAATGATAAGGAGTTCTGACATCACTTCTCTTATAATTTCCTCTTATAATTCATATCACTTCCCTTTCTGCATGGTTTTCAGTGTGGGAAAGAGCCAGAAGTCATACGGTACCAAGTCAGTAGAGTAGGGGGCCTGTCAAACAAGTGGTATGGTGTTCTTGACCAGGAAACTTGGATTATGTGGCCAGAATGGGTCAGTGCATTGTCATGGAGATGTTGCCAATTCTTCACTGCCTGCATGTCCAGCCACTTTCAATGCATTGCATCATGAAGGTGACATGTAACCTCCAGGTAGTATTCCATATTGATTGATTGACCTTGTGGTGTGTATTCATGATGCACAATACCATGGAGTCAAAGAATCAGGTCAACATTACCTTCACATTGCTGTGAACCTGTCGTGTTCTTTTAGACCTTGGTAATAATAGATGCTTCCATTGGTATGACTGGAACTTGGTTTCTGGGTTGTAACTATAAACCTATGTCTCATTACCAATGACGATGCTTTTCATAAAGTCTGGGTCATGGTTTGCACAGTTCAGCATATCTTGAGCAATTTCCATGCAGAATTACTTCTGTTGCTCTGGCAGCACCTTGGGGATGAATTTCGCTGGCACTCTGCATCCATAAATTCTCCGTTAAAATGAAATGTGCTGATCCTGTGCTTATTCCCACTTCATGGGCAATTTCCTGGATTGTTACAGAGTAGTCTTCCATGACTATTTGCTGAACCTTCTCAACTGGCTCCTCATTTCAACTTGTGGATGGCCTGTCTGAGTGTGTTTTACTCTTCACTGAGGTGCAGCTATGTTTGAAGCAGTTGTACCACTCTCTGATCTGAGCTTTGCACATGGTATCATTACAAAAGGCCTACTGAATTTTCTAGATGGTTCAGACTTGAATATTACTAAACTGTTGACAACACTTGATGCAATACCTCTGCTTAATGCATTCAGTCATCTTGCATGAAAACTTCTCTCATTAAATATATCTTCACTATAGTTGTGTCTCATTTCTTTCAGATTCTCTAACGACAACTTCCTTATCAGATTTCTTGTTGTTCTTGCACTCCTTGAATGCTTCGTTATGCTTAATTAATATAAACTGATCATCTCTGCTAGGCATATTGATAGACACTCCAGTATGGAATGTTAAATGGTGATGATGATCACACACATACACACACACACACGCATGCATCCAGCACAAGAAACCTGTTCTGCTCAGGCCCTTTCGCTTGTACTTTCACTCATCTTTTGCCTCTCATCTCGTAGCATAAAGTTTTCCCCTCAGGATTTCTGTTTTTGCAAGCTGCATTACAACTACACTAGCACTGGTGACAAGAAAAAAAAAGCACCCATTACACACTGTAAAGTGGTTGGCATTAGGAAGGGCATCCAGCCATAGAAACCATACCAAAGCAGACACTGAAGCACAATGCAGTCATTGAGCCTGTCAGATCCTTTTAAACTCTCTAACCCATGTCAGCATGGAACATACTCTTTACTCTTTTACCTGTGGCCATGCTGGAGCACCACTTTTAGTCGAGCAAATCGCCCCTAGGACTTATTCTTTGTAAGCCTAGTACTTATTCTATCGGTCTCTTTTGCTGAACCGCTAAGTTACGGTGACGTAAACACACCAGCATCAATTCTCAAGCGATGGGGGGGGGGGGGACAGACACACAAACACATATATATACATATATACGACAGGCTTCTTTCAGTTTCTGTCTACCAAATCCACTCACAAGGCTTTGGTTGAACTGAGGCTATAGTAGAAGACACTTGCCCAAGGTGCCACACAGTGGGACTGAACCTGGAACCATGTGGTTGGTAAACAAGCTACTTACCACACAGCCACTCCTACACCTACATGGATGTTAAGTCATAACAATGACGATGATGATGATGACAATAATGATGATCATGATGATGGAATATTCATTTTTGCAATTTTCTTAAAGTTATAATTCCTTATATAGCAATTATGTAATTCATATGTGTTATGGTGTGTTAACAAAATTTCCCTATACTTTCACTCATATATCAAATACTCTGCATTTTCTTATACATTGTAGTTTGTTTTCTTTCTTGGAAAAGAAATATATGTTAGTCTACCTTTTACTCTAGATTCACTTTATTCCAAATTAGAGTATTTACCTACAGAAAGGAGGAAATCTTTAGTGCAAAAAATCAGTCAGTGACTGCTAAGTTTTGTGAAGTTACTGCTACTACTAATGTGCCAAGATGCAAAAATGCAGTCATTAAATCCCTGTTCTCTGCTATCATTATTGGTGAATAAATAAAACCAGTTTCTGAATACTTACGCTGTTTTCCCACTATCATCTTTAGCATTAACAGAAGCATTAAAGGACAAGAGTATTTTCATAATTCTAAAATAAGAAAGAAAACACTTTAGGATATGGTTACTTAATATAGCTACAATACAATACAGATTGATTGTTAGAATGAAAAACAAAGGGCAGCGAGTAACAGGATCAGTTGATCAGCTGATTATATAATACATTAGACTATATTTAAATTTATCTTTCTATGAACCACAATCTTCTGAAAACTCTCTCCCAACAAACATCAACCAGCAGAAGTTCAGACTGAACATCAACCATATTACCTCACCAGCTAGAGAGGACCAGAAAGGACTGTAGGCACTTTCCCTCTTCCTCTGACTAAATAACAATTTTTAATATATGCAAAAACTTAAAATTTTTTTGAAGGATGTAGTTAATTATGATGATATCCTGTACTATTTCTGTAGTCCTTGAAAACTAAATTGCAAAGCCAGTCTAAGTAGGATTTCAACACAGAATATAAAAGAGCATAAATAAATACTGCAAGTCAAGTTGTTGCTTTAATCATTCTGTTGTTTCCCACCAACCATTCTGTCATTTATCACATTTGTTTCTACATAAAATTAAATTGACAAATGGTCAGCAATAGCCTTCATTGGCAAGAATTGGCTCATTAAAGAGCAAACTACAAAGTTTGTTAGTGTATCATGAAATAAGCAATATTTAACACGTCATCAGCAATAGCTGAATGGTCAAATTTGCTTTTGAACAAGATACTCCAGGTTCAGTTTCCGTGCATAGCACCTGAACATATGTTTTGGTTGACCCAAGCTTTGTGAATGAAATTGAGTAGCAGAAACCATGTGGGAGCCTGATAGTGTTATACTAAGCTAATTCAACATGAAAATTACATTAATGGTACAATGTCTGCAGAATATGTCTGTAGAATATTCAAGCTCCTGCACTATATGTAAGTGAGTAGATGATTCTGTTGATTGAAAAACTGGACTACTCATAGTCAAAACAGAGATCTATTCTGGACAAAATTCAATCCAGAATTCAGTAAGACCAATTTTCAATTATGTGGTAGATTGGGCTGAGATATTCTAATCCTTTAGTCACTGGTAGGAAGTACTTAATTTGTTCTGTTGATATAAGATAATAATAATGTGCTGTTGTAAGGTTATATAATACATGCAATATAAAATGCATACAGTATAAAAAATGAATAGGTATTGTAAGATGATATATGCCACTAAATGATACAAAAAGACTTAAATTTAAATTACACAACAATATTTTATGTTACCAAGCTTCAAAATCCAGCATATGAATTTTATTTACAGTCTGTCTGTATATGTACACATTACACTACAATAAAATCCATATACACTGCAATACTTTTGTGGTCTTGGTCTGCTGGTAGTTATATTATTTGGCCTGGCTGTGTGCTACTACCATATAAAATCAAGTGTGATATTTTGATTTTAGGTATCATGTTTATTTACAGATTGATGATACAATAGTTACTTTACATAAACTATTATGCCAAATACCAACAGCTAGTGGATGGGAAGAGAAGTGTTGACACAGACATGGGAACAAATTGCTGAAGGCACAAATCATGGGATGCTTGCATGTAATTGGATGTAAAGCAAGCAGTAGATGTATGCATGTTGTTTATGCCATAAAGAAAAGTGTAGCAAAAATTAAGTAACCTGAGAAAACTGCAAACATTCATGCAAAAGTATGAAGCAAAAACCATTACAAGAGGACAGTGTGTAGTGTGAATGCATGATGGATAATATGTAATTGGCCAAAGAGAATGGAACACCATGATAAGATGCATGCATGTGAAATAATTGTATGCAACTAGGTCTGCAGAGAATGAATGTAGTATTAACTTTGAACATAACTCTATTGCAAGGTTATAAGTGTGCTAGCATTAGAATGAATGAAGTTTGCATGGAAGAAATTATTTTTAACAGAATGAAATGAAGTGCAAGATATTGGATTAATAGAGAGGAAAGAAAATAAGAACAGCTGGAATTATGCACAAAATGCTGATTCTGAAGTTCTGGACAAGAGAAGATGAAAATTACATGCGTGTAGACAAACTGCAAGCTTCTTTAATTTCTTATGTGTAGTCCTGTGTACGAACAGTTGTTTAGTTGCATTTTGTTGACTTGTGAACTGTGTTGGAAACAGCTGTCACTGGTTCCAAGCTGGTCTGTGAAGTTCAACTGTTGGGTTTCCATGCTAGCAGCCATTTCTAGCGGTCTGGTAACCAATTTGTGGAAGTGTAGTAATAACTTATTTGTTGTGTTGAATATCAGGCTTTATCAATTTGAAAACTCGCTTTCACTGTGGAGCTTGAACTTTCACTGCTGAGGTTACCAGTGTGTGTGGAGTTGGTTTGCTGTCACAGTCACTAGTTGAGGAAGTGGTTATTTAGCTGCTGGTGTTGTGGGATCACTAGTGTTGACTTGATTCATATTTGCTGCTGTTTCTGACATCAAGGTTACGAGTTGTAGGGTTGGTTTGCTTTGTCAGAGATCAATTGTTGAGTTGGTTAGCTGGGAGCTGTATTATCTGGTCTGGTTGCATGCTGCTCCCAAATAAACCAATTACAATATTTTGATGTTATAAACATACTTATTTATAGACCAATGTTACAATAGTTACTTTGCAGAAGCCATTATGCCAAATACCAGTAGCTAGTGTGTGACAGAAGAAATGCATGCTTGGTGAGAGATCTTTTAACATGAAGTCAGGCAGGCATAGTTGTTGGTTAACCAAGAGAAATCTCTGCGGTTGTATAGCTATGATTTGGCATGTAACTACGTGGAATTTTCTGTTTCCCCACGCCATACAAACACACCAGAACAATGATTGGCTGAAATATAGACTAAGATCACTTGACATGTCGTGGTCTTTATTCATTACTGGACTGACGAGGTTTAAAATGCTAAGCACTGCTACACTTGTACATATGATACAACTTAACACATATATGATTAAGCTTTATATAACTCACAAGAATTAGCACATCACTATACTTTATACATACTATAACAACAAAACCTTAAGTACAAGACCTTAAACACACTATAAATACATGACATTATACAAAATATTATGTAGACCAGAGATTCTTGACATTACACACCCAACAAACACAATTCCTTATGCATATCATACATACAAGAACTTTTACACATACATGGACACACAATAACTACAAAATCTTCCCATAACAACACAGCCATTATACACACTATAAGCACAAAGCAATTCAAATATAAAAAAGCTACACACACACACACACAAATCATAAGGCAACATAATTCTTAAAAGTAAATGTCTTTAAGCCAGTGTATTTTAACTTTCACTATATATTGTGGGGTTCATGTCACATGCCGATTTGAGCTACATCTGTCTCTGGAAATGATGCCAGTCTATCTTGGGTAACAGTAACATTTGTGTATGATTTGTTTTCTACTTTTAATGTATAGGTGAACTGAGGGAGACTTGAATTTACTCTCCTGTCCAAACAGACAATAAAATATCTGAAGTGGGTTTGAACTCAAAATGTATAGACAGGTAGTTTTATATCTTACCACTTTGCCATTTCATTTACAATACCAGGCATTATAGACACTATAAAACTGTAAATATACAGTGGCTACTCACTCAGTTTGGCCTTGTCTTGCTGTATTCATTAATGCACTTAGACCTTCATTATCTGGCACATCAATTTTGACATTTCTGTAATGCATTATGGAAACTTATCAGTAATATAATCAAAATCTTATTTTTTGTAAATACTGATAATTATTACAAAACCAACAAACACAATTCCTTATGCATATCATACATGATAATTATTAAAATATTTATCATCGTTATTATTTATGATCATGATTATCAATATTATTCATCTCCATTGCTCTCATTTTAATCCTAATTGTTAGGCCAATCAATGTCATGACTGTCATCAATGTTATTGCTGCTATCACCACCACTGTTGCTGCTGCTGCCAACACCGTCAGAATAGAAATGTCTATGATGATATGATGATGCTGGCAGTGATGATAAGAATGGCAGTGAAAATGATAATAGCAACAGAAATAGTGATTCTGATGTGAGTGTGGATGAGATATAAAGATCCTTGTGAGTGTGGATGAGATATAAAGATAGCAAAAAAAAAAGGCTATTAGAATAGCATGTTGATAATAACATATTTTCTCTGAATTCTTAGATTATTTTCCTTCATATAACTGATATAAGCTTTGCTAAAAGGTTTTTAAAAACAAGTTGGAAATGTGTAAAGGTTAGTGACAAGAAGGCTATCTGGCTGTAGAAAATCCACCTCCACAAATCTCACCCAACTCATGCAAGCATACAAAAGTGGACATTAAGATGATGATGATGATGATCGTCATCATCATCGTTTAACATCCGTTTTCCATGCTAGCATGGCTTGGACGGTTCGACCAGGGTCTGGGAAACCAGGAGGCTGCACCAGACTCCAGTCTGATCTGGCAGTGTTTCTACAGCTGGATGCCCTTCCTAATGCCAACCACTCTGTGAGTGTAGTGGGTGCTTTTTATGTGCCACCATCATGGGCCAGAGGAGGCTGGTAATGGCCATGATTGGTTGATGCTTTTTACATGCCACCGGCACGGAAGCCAGCCAAGGTGGCACTGGCATCAGCCACATTTGGATGGTGCTTTTTACGTGCCACAGACATGGGTATCACAACTACAATTCCATTTGATTTTTATTTTGATGTTGATGTACTTGACTTAATAGGTCTCCTCAAGCACAGCAGGTCACTCCACAGGCATTCCTGCGATCCAAGATACTTTGAATGGGCTGAGGTTTCAAATAAGAAAATAAGGGATGAAGTGGTAAGGACCGATTTCAGGAAGTTGGGCCTCACGGAGGAAATGACAATGGACCAAGATGTCTGGCAATATGAAGTTCTTGAGAAGACCCACCCACTTCAGCGAAACTGAGTTCTAGAAGTGCTGTGTGTCCCACCCACACCTAACAAAAAAACTTTTCACACTCTGCCACAAAAAACCAAACTACATCTCTTCTCTTCCTCACATTTCCACTTCATGTATTTTGATTACCTCCCACTCCCCAATCTTGTCCTCTTTGCCCTGTGCCACTGTATTGCTGCTCTCCGCTTGCCCCCAATCTGTGTGTTCTACCCACTTGCTCCATCTCACTCTATTATTGCTATCTACTAGTCCACAACCTGTGTGTTCCACCCACACATAACTCCTTCATACAATATGCCAAGTTCTCACTCCCCAATCCTGTTCCTCTGTGTCATTGCTATCCAGTAACCCCACCAACTCACATTCTTTAATCACACTCCCTTTGCAATATCCTGCCACTTATATTATGGCATTTGAATCTCAAGGGTATGCCCTGGCACTTGCCACCATCTATATCTCTCTCTTCCTTTACTCAATCCCATTTATATTCTAATCACTGTTCCTTGTGAGTATGCCCAACATTTTGCCATCATCTCTATCCTGCTGTCTTCCACTCTTTCTCCTCTTGCACTTCCCTCGGGTTTGGAAACCATGTATTTCCTTTGCGGTAGTACACCTGTTTCTGTCTTCATTCCTGATCTTCCTATCTTTGGCCGGGTAACATTGTACTTCCTCTACAGCAAGACAACTGTGTCTATTTCACTGTAATCTTTTCATCATCCAACATAAGATCACCTGCTCCAATGCCTCCTCCCCTCTTGAAAGTTTTTTTTTGGTCTTGCAAGTACTTGGTGACCCTGTCAGTGCAGATGCTACTTAAAAGCACCCAGTCCACACTGTAAAGTGGTTGGTGTTTGGAAGGGCATCCAGCTGCAAAAACCTTGTCTGTGCTTGAGCCACATAAAAAGCACTAAGTCCATGCCGCTGAATAATTGGTGTTAGGAAGGGCATCCAGCTGTAAAAATCATGCCAAAACAGTCACAGAAGTTTGGTGCAGGCTTTCACCTGGCTGGCTCTTGTGAAATCACCTCACCCATGCTAGCATGGAAGGTGGATGTTAAACAATGATGATGATGGTATATATATGTGTGTGTGTGTGTATCCATTTGTGTAATTTTTTTTTGTTTAGCGATATTTTGATGAAACAGAATATTATATATTCTATTCATGAAATGATAGGTAATGTACAAATAATAATGATGATGATGATTATTATTAGAATAATAAAAGTAAAAAAATAAATGAAAAAACATGGTATTTCACCCAGATTGCAACACATTATGAATTTCTTGAAATTCCTGTTGGCTCACAGCATCATGTAAGTTCTCACCATAGTATGGTTCTTCTGTAGAAAAAAGAAACGGAACTGAATTTAATAAATAAATGAGTCCTTTATTTATTTAATTACTTGATTAAATAAATATTATCACTAGAATTTTAAGAGACTGTTCCTAGAGTCTTGTACTGGAAACAATCCATTTATTAACCCTCCATAAACAAACACACATGCACTCAAATAAAAAAAATAAAGCAAAAGGAAGAATTTTATAGTTGTGGTTTAGTCTGAGGCCAAACATGTGTGAAGTGATTTTTTACCAAAGCATTCCAGTAGTGACCAGACTATCTTGTTTTTTTAGAGGTGTCAAGGGATACAGTATCTAATCTGTCCTTACTTTTAATTAGATGGTACTATGTGATTTGAGTGAAATTTAGTTGCTGTATCTAGCAAGTTGAGTGGCTGTATAGTGTCTTTCTACTATATTTAAAAAAAGAAATAAACATGGCGGTGCCCCAGCATGGCCACAGCTCATTAGCTGAAACTGGAAAAATCAAAATCAATCAAAATCATAGCATAGTGTAGTCCTAGATAACTATGTCTGAAATAAAAGACAAGGTGGTTGCAGCTGGAATATATTTGATCATAGATCGAGCTGACTTGGTGGTTAAACAACAACAATCATTGAATTCTTCCCATCATGTGGTCACATGGCAGAGTCATTAGGAGATTGGATAGATTCTTTGTAGTAATTGTTCTGGCTCTCAGCCAGAATCCTCAAATCCTGCCAAGGTCAACTTTGCCTTTCATCCTTTTGGGGTTCTTTTTCTCTAACTCTTTCTTTCTGATAGAAACCAGTTGTGGTCAGACATGTAGTGGGATGTGCTCTGCTAAGACTAAAATGCCTAAGACATGCCATAGTCACAGTCCTTGGGACTCAATGAAGGAATTACAATATGGGAATAAGAGCGACTTTTGCCCCTCAACAAAGAATATGACTATTTGCCTCAGCCTGCCTGGCTGACAAAACAATTTCCATTCCTGGTTCATTTTTGAGTGGTTATCAGTAAATACTTACTATTCTAAACCCAGCTTGCTCCAATTCTCTTCTATTACCCTTCGTCTATTATCCTCTGGATCATGTTGTTTCTATACTATCTCCTAACCAACAACTGTCATGTGGCTCTGGCACACACTATCTTCTATTACTTTTTCTTCTTTTCCTTTGGTTCTTTTTTATATTACTCCCTTTTTCATCGCTCTTTTGTTCTGACTCTTATCACTCCTATCACTGTGGTTCTCTTCTATTCCTTTCTTCTTTATCAATGTTTCACTCCTATCATTCTGGTTCTCTTATATCATTTGTTCTTTCTCCAACTATGCTGTCTTTATATGACAGAAAATAACAATGTGTTAACCAATGTTTTCCTACACTAGCTGGTTAGTTTATCCCACCATCCTAGTTATAGGCATCTTTCTGACATGTTAACTTCCTACTCTTCTAACCAAAATATTCTATCTGGTGCCAAAGAGAGAGCATCAGCCTAATAAACATTTACCATCCAAGTCCTAAGGTAACCAGTACAGCAACAATCTTCATATATAGTAATCTTCATTGCCATTATGAGTCTTCTAATAACTAAACATTCTCAATAAGATCCCCTGCCATAACAGGCTGCATCAATAGACTAATATGAATGCTATCCTTGTAACAGTAGTAGTACTGCTACTATGAACTTTTTGATAGCTTAGTATGTTGACATGTTAGTAGGAAGAATACAAACACATACAGAATGAAAGGACTTTTTAGTCAAGACAGATAATAAGTGAAGAGGCTCTTTAAACCAATAGTAGACTAATCTTTGGTAGTGGTGATGTTAAAGAAAATGTCTTTTTTCTATATACCCAGTGTGTATAAAAGGAATAAAACTGATTGTATGGAAAAAATAGAATGAGTAAATGGAGACAATACAAGAAAGAAATGAATCTTTTTAATCTTGTTGAGGATGAGACAACCTCCCTGGAGTTTTTAGTATGGTCGATAATAAAATGCACCTAGATTGTTCTGTGAAGTAGTTGATGATGGGAAAGAAATGCAATCATAGAAGCTACATCATAAAATGGAATATAAAAAAGCTGTGATGTGGTCCCTGACTTGTCTTGGAACACAATAACTCCACATAAGAACTGATTTAGATCATGATAACCTGTCCAGTCAATGTCAGTATTGAAAATTGGAAAGTCTTTTTTTTTTCTACTCTACACACAAGGCCCGAAATTTTTGGGTAGGGGGCCAATCGATTAGATCAACCCCAGTATGTAACTAGTACTTAATTTATCGACCCTGAAAAGATGAAAGGCAAAGTCAACCTCGGTGGAATTTCAACTTTATGTAAAGACAGACAAAATACCATGAAGCATTTTACCTGGCGTGCTAACGTTTCTGCCAGCTCATATGTGCCCCTAAAATGTCTTCGGATATGTCCTCAAAGCAGAAACAGGAGACAGTTGAGGTACAAAGAAGACTTGAGAAGAAGCAGCTCAGGTTGCTGACTGAGAACATGGGATCTCTTACAGAAGAGATAAGGAAGAGCCAAGATGCATGGCAGGCTGATGTATTGTAAACTAGCAGAATCCATGCTAAAAAGGTAAAAGAAACCTAAATTAATGATCAGAGCAAAGATAATGAGCTTCATGATCATAATGATGTGGAAGGAAAGGTAAAGGGAGGAAGATGGAAGTGAGAAATTGGAAAATAATGGTGATGATTATGATAAGTGGGATTACTATAGTAGTGATGATGATTTCAAAGATAACAATGCTAACCATACATGTATGCATACCATACATACATACACACACACACACACACACATACTAAAACTAAATTGTTAAAAATTCATAAATGTAAAAAATAAAAGAATTAAAAAATTACAATAATGAATCAGAGCCTCGGCATGGCAACACTCAGCTGATTGGAGCCAGTAAAAATATAAAAGAAATGAAAATGTATAAAATAAAAGTAATTTAAGACGTTTATTCACTTTCTGTGATGGCTTTTGTTGAAGGTGACCAGGCAGAGTAAACATCATCACTTCGATGAAATCGAATTCTAAACAGGTACTCTTGACTTGGATTAAGATTCGTCACAACTGTATGTTCACCATATCCTCTGTAATAAAAGTAACAAGCCAGTATAGTTTGGCTATTATGATAAGTGTTGTATGTGAGTCTCTCTTTTTTCCTGTCACACATAAGTAGTCTTAATAATTCAGCTGTGTTACAACTGAGGATGGTGGAATGATGAGTTGGTTGAAATTCTTCTTCTCTACCTCTATATAACAGTCCCTTCTTGGAGAGGAGCTAGTTGCATATCACATCCACCAATGTTCATTTGACATACCTGTCTCTCCTCCTCGTGACACCCATATTGTGTTTTCCTTACCAGGCCCCACAGTAACCACAATGACCAATCCCTTGATAGATTGGGTGTTGTGATGTCAAACTTCAGAAAATCTGATCCCAACCATATTTTCATGTAGTTGCTCAAGATGAACATCAACCACATCACTCTTACCAGTCTTGGAGGATGTGCAAAGAGTATAGCCCCCTGACTAGACTATTAAAAAGTCCCAAAGACATCAATTTTGATTTTCAGACAAATGAAATATTCCTTTATTTTTGAAAGGTATCTATCCTACTAGTGAAATCATAACAAGTAGAGGTACTCACATATATGCAATCTGCCACTTGTCCTTTTCTGCAATATTACCCTCGATTTTCTGTACCACAGTATAGATTCTCTCTGTTTCACATAAAAGCTCATATTTGAACTGAAGCAGAGAGGAAGACCAGTTAAGATGTACAGAATAATGGCCTGAAGAAGTTACTTTAGCCTCTAAGATTTCCATAATTTCTAAGAAAAAAATAAAAAATATAAAAAATAACTAGAATTCTTTACACTGGCCAAAAAAAAAAAATACAAATTTGTCAAGCTGAAAAGGAGCCCAAATAAAGTCATTCAGTTTACTAGAAATAGAAGTTAAATCTTCTACCCACACTCCACTACTTGAAATAAAGGACACAATGAATAATTATAACCATAGATATACATGACAACTGTAGATTTCAAGGGAAAGAAAATAGAATCATCTTACCTCTTAGAGTCCATCCTTGAAATTTACCTTATCAGCCCTTGAGGGTTGAAGGATGAGTGAACTCCTTCAGAAACTGAACTAATGATAATTATTTCTAAACAGATGCACAAGAGTAAGCATTTTGTAATAGCTACAGTGCTTTACTTGTATCAATTTATTGTTCCTGGGAAAGATGAAGTTCAAAGTCAACTTTGTCTGGATTTGAACTTGGAACATACACCTCTTCTATTCTAATCCAGTTTCTAATCAATTTTGCAATAACTTGGTTGACTGATTGACTGAACCAAATTCTTCTATGCCGGATATTTGAAGCAACTATTCATGACTTTCTGCAATGGGCCCACAGCTCCACCTACCTTCAAATCCTTTATCACCCTTTCTACCTTACTGCAATCAACTTGAATGAAGAATACTTCTGATCTAGTTGTGGTAGACTTCTTTTCTCCAATGTATTTTCCACATTCAGCAGCTTCTCAGATTAGCACTCTTTCTTTTGAGTGTCATCAAGAGCAAGTGTACCATTATTATCCCCTATACAATTTTCCTTGGCAACATTTTGATTTCCTCTCATACACTGTCTCACTATTCCGAACATCTAGCGTCTCTAACCTTCATGCCAAATGATATAAGAACATTGTTTCTACCTTACTTTTACTAAGTATACTGCTCGTATAGCTTCTTTTCTGGCTATGCTATTTACTTCTTTCTGTCTGTCTAGGTCTGTCTCATTTTTATAAACCTATTTAACACTCCGTTACTCATCATCTGGATGAGACGTTGCACCAACCACATTTAGTTGTTCCATAGAAACTCTGGTTTTCCCCTCCCCCTCTTTCTCTCTCTACAAACACACATAGAAGTGAATGTATATATGTATATTCCACATTTTGGGTTGCACTTTGGTGTCTTCAAAGTGAAAAATTTTATAAAATTCTTTCAAGGGGTAAGTTTCTGAAATTTGTTCTTTTTAGCTCCTGACACAAAAGCTAAGAATATTATATCCTTCAATCACTGCAAAACATCACTGATTAGAAAAATAACTTTTTTAAAGTAATAGCATGAATTATTCAAGTTTTTTTAAAAAATGCATGTTCTCCAGGAAAATTTCTGTAAAATATTTTTATGAAGTGCAACTTAACCATCTTTTGGAAGGATTGGCTGCAACAATTCTCAGTGAATTATCATTTCCAAACCAACTTAACCCTGCGTTAGCCACATGGGGAGTTTTGTTATTTTTAGAGTGCTAATTCCTAATTGGAAACTTGTTTCTTTTGCTCCCTCCCACTACTGTCTTGATCTAGTCTTGACTCAGAGTGTGTAGCATGCAGTGTGATGCAGTTTTCACAGGAGGCAAATGTCACTTTGCCTTCAACAGGTGATGAATCAGAGTGAACATAATGGCGAAACAATGAGCTCACAATAATTTTTCTTTCCTTTTCGATTCATGGAAATATATTGTTGCTACTTTTGATGAATAAAACTTTTCTCTATTATTGTATTGGTGTGTTTCACCTACAATTTACAAAGTATGTTTATGCAACAAATCTACTATAATTTTCATTTCAGTGAATAATTGTATCTTAAGTTCAAGTTTTTATTTAATGTATAGTGTAATGGAGATTGCCTGTTATGTTATTTTTTTCAGCAGCATGACATTTGGCTCTTTTGTTTGGCTTTCACTTTTTAGTTCCTTTAATTTTGTTCCAATCTTGTTTTCTGATTGGGTAAAAATAATCAAACTTTAAACCTCTGTAACATTTTTCTGCAACAAGTGAATACTAACATCAGATTCAATGTCAAAAATGACATCAATATACTAAATTTGAACATTTTCACTTAGTTTTAAAATTTCAAAAAACCAAATAGAAAAGATCCCAATATTTTACAAAATTGTAGCACTATAATCATTTTTGGATTGAGATGTGTTAACACCCCATGGGACTATCCATTTTCGGAAATCTAAGGTGCCTACCACACAGTTAAGATTGTCAGCATCTTTTTCAAGTAGTTTATCTCAAAGTTATATGGTTACATTATTTTATCTGTTAATAAACATCCACAGCATACATGCATGAGGGCTGCTTCCTCATTCTTGAGTATAAGATGACGATGCCGGTATGTCAAGAGATGCGTGTGCATGATGCTTTCTAAAGTGAGGAGAGGCCTTGCACACAACCAATCCCACTCTCTGAACAATAAATACTCAAAAAAGAACTTGTCAAAAATCATTGGCTGCCATCGGGTCGCAGGTTTTACATCAGAGTTTTGGTATCCACCACTCTCAGTAAGGAGGTATACCATGCCTATGTTCTTCTCATGGTTAGGTTCTGATTGAAACTGTCATGTCTGCTCATTGCTGAAAACGCGTCAATCAATCTTCGTCGCAGCCACTGTTTACTACACCAAAGTCACCTGTTTGTGTATGATTGTGCAGGAACTATTACTGCCCATAGCAGAACGAAGCTTGTGCACACATTATTAGATGGCTGTTGACTTTATGCATACATGCATGCAGGGAGAAAACAATAAAAAAAATAAAAGTGAATAAGACTAGCTAAAAGTTAGAAAAAATAAAAATGTAAGAAGTTGAAAACATGAAAGAATAGGGAGTATGCTCAATAGTATGATTAGCGGAAGAAGATTGTCATCCGTATTTACCGAAATGACTAAAATTTTATTTTAATAAGTCATTGAACTGATGTTTTCTTTCGCCTTGTACTTTTTTTTTTATAACCAGCGGATAGTACTTATTTTATTCAACTTTTTTTAACTTTCGCAAACGCCTTGCATTCAAGGTCTCGGTTTCACTACAATATAAGCACTTCCCTTCGCACGCAATTGTCATGCAATCTTCTGAAGGAAGAGGCCTTGGCTGTGCAAAAATGTAAAATGAAACAATTACAAAAATAGACCATATTTTTGTTTTTCTCTTTTGAGAACGACTTCAAATTAAATATATATATGAGGAAGAAACAAAAATAAAACAAAAATATAAACTTGACCTACTTGTTGAAATTGTAGTGTACACGAAATAAGTCTATTAACACTTGCTCAAATGATATTGAACTTGTAGACTGTTGAGAGTTAACGATGAAAATCTCTATTCAGGAAGCTACAAACAAGACGCTGTTTTGAAAAGACAAAATATGCACGTTGTTTATTATACTTACTTAGACCTAGGGAAAGGAAAAGAAAAATCGCTTACTTCCATTCTCTAAAATATGATGATCGCAAGAGCGTCGGAGAATACACTTTGAGGCATCTCTTTTGGTTCTTTATGTTCTACGTTCGATTCTGCCGATGTCAACTTTGCCTTTCATCTTTTCTAAGTCGATAAAATACAGCAGGCAAGTGTTGCGATCGATGGTTTCGATTATATCCCACCCCTCAGAACTGTACCTAAATTAGAAACCATTTATTTAACACTACAGCCAACTGCTCGGTGGCAGTTAAAAACATAATTGGGTGGCAGTTAAAAACATAATTGGGCTTGGGGAATACATTGTGATATGTCATTTTGTTCTGGATTCAATTTCCTGCGAGGTCAATTTATCCTTTCAGTGTCGATAAAATGAAATATTAGCCAAGTACAAGAATCGATGGTCACCTCAAAATTGCTGGTCTTGTTCTTAAATGAGAAACCATTATATTATTATTTACTTTCTCCTTGATATTTTCCATCCTTTTATCTCTGAGTTATAAACTTTTATATTTTCACTATTCTGGGTTGTATTTTGCCTAAGTATGAGCAAACTTTCTCGCAATTTTCTTTTTTTCAGATTTGGTATATATCAGATTACATTATTACATATGTTCTTAAGCTCGCACAATCTTTAGCACGCCGAGTGAATTGCTGAGCGGTATTTCGTCCGTTGTTACGTTCTGAGTTCAAATAACGTCGAGGTCGACTTTGTCGTTCGATAAAATAAGTACCAGTTGAACACGGGTCTATGTGATCGACTCATCCTCACCTCTCCCAAGCTGCCCTGGTGGCAAAAATTTGAAATAATTATTATATATGTTCTTTCTTTCTTAAAACAGTAAGGTATAATATGAAGGTGATTTGGCTTCTATTTCTAGCAGGTCGTTGAATGATCTCATAGAGGGCACCTGGTAATTCAGAACCTTCACATGATTGCTTAAACTTAAGTCTCATCAAAGGCACAGCTGGAAGGGTAATTTCATTGGACAACTTGGAAATTTATCCCAGCAAGGAAATATAGACCACTTCTCAGGTTCAAGCATCCTAATTCATCTGCAAAGTTCAGACTCATTCCCTCCCCACTAAATACCCTTCCCTACCCTGTAAGGATTAGTAGAGGTTTTGAAGGGCTTTGTCCTGCTCTCTTTGTCATTCCATGAGGCAGAGACTGATCATAGTCTATTGAGGGCGATAATGTCTCACCAACTTATTATTTGCAGTGGTTTCAACTCCATGCTTGTAGTCTTTCTGCTCTTCTTTCCGGCTAGTTTGACTACTTAGAAGAAGAAGGAGAGTGACATTTGTCCTATAAATGTGGACAACATCTTTTGAGGGCCCTTTGCGAAATATATTTCTAAATTTGTCGTCTGTCGATTGGGTGAAAAAATCAGTGCTAGACAATTCATTGAATGCTATCAAAGCCCAATCAACAAACTCCCAACATCTTACTGTGAAGCTTGATGTGAGTAATGCTTTCAATTGCTTGGATCAAGGTCACATTGGAAGTTTTACTACTTTAGTGTAGTCTTGACCATCAACCCATTGACCTGTTAATTTTATGAGGCACCAAACATGCTCCATATCGCTGATATTATTCTATCATCATCCACTGACATCCAACAGGGCGATCCTCAGGGCTCTTTTCTTTGCACTTAGTGTTGAAGACATTGCACACATCATTAAATCTGGTACTTAGATGATGCGCTAATAATCGAACCTGCAGATGCTATCTGCTATGACCTCTCTTTAGCAGTTTCTGCCTTGTAGAGATCTGGATTTGAGATCAACTCATACAAATATAACACAAACAGTTTTGACACCACCGTCAGCAACATACAATCGATACTTCACCGGATATAGGTGACTCATCATCCTTGGTCCACTGATTCTTTGACATGCTGTCAAATCGAACGAATATGTAGCGGTCATATATAGTTGTTCGTTGATATGTTGTGTCTCGGTCAAGATATAGACGGATTAGAGTTCGATTCTCAAGTGTCACCAAGTGAGTAATGGTTATGGTTTGAAGACTTCCATGGAATAAGTGGCATGAGAAATATAATAGTTGAAATGACCTTTATTTTACTGTTTACAATATAAGAAGCAACTTCTTCGAATACAAAGATTAGTTAAAGTTTTGTTGTTGATTTCTTAAGTAGCTGTGACTGCTAGAAACATTCTTCTGAAGGAGAGAGAAAGAGCAAGAGAATTTACCTCTCTGGGTTGATGAGTTGAAAGGGTGAAAGTTGTATATTCCTTTGGTAACATATAAAAGGTGCTTCTTCCGCCAGGCTAAAGAGGAAGAATTGAGTTTGGGTTCTTGTATTTCTAATATTTTCCTACTTAAATTGGGTCAGGCTAAACTAGGGACTTTTTGTCTGTTATCTGGTCTTAACTATATTTAATCTAAGAATCTTCAGAAAATAGTAGGGCTTACCTAAATATGACAGTTGACTCTCATAAATTTTCTTAGTGCAAATGCCAAGTACAATAGAAAAGGACTTAAAGAAAAATCTAGACTGAGTTTCGAATCCTGGCTAAGAAGAATCCAGAAAGTGATTTGCTTCAAATCCAACACTTGAAACATTCACAAGCAGACTGCATTTGAGCGGTGAACATCCGGCCTTCTTCCCCTTGAAGAACTACTTTGCCACAACAAAACTTTTGATTAATCTTTGAAATGCTCCAAATAAACACTTTGTCACACCAAACTTGAAAATTCTATCCAGCATAATGCTGAGAAAATTGATGACGCTGGATGGAAACAATCTGTTCTTTCTGTTAGATGCTGAAGCCTGGTTCTTTAATTTAGCACTTCCAGCATACCTGTAGGGTTGGTTGCTGGAAACTGGATTATTTGGATTGCTCAATCACAATATTTAGATTTTATTAACATGTTTATTTACAGACTGATGTTAAAGTTGTTACTTTACAAAAAGGTGTTATGCTGAAAATCAGTGGATAGTGTGTGGGAATGCATGCTTGGAGAAAGGAGAAAATGTTATGTGTTTATGCTTATCAGAATGGCATAGATACTGGGTAACCAAGAAAGCCTCTATGAGTCCTCTGTGTTTTATTTTCTGCACATCTCAATATATATAACCATGATTTAGTGAGAAACTGCTAGGAATTTTCCATTAAGTTTGCCACCACACAGATGCACCGGAACAATGATTGGCTGAAATATAAGCCATGATTACCTGATAACGACAGTCACTGCCAACTATGGCAACTCAATATGCTATGACCTTTACTTGTTACTGAATCGACAGGGCTTATAATTCTGAGTACCACTACATACCTATCATTAATGGATTTTTGTGCCCTCATCAATAAGGTTCTCTATAACAACACAGAACTTATCGCGATAAAGGTATACAAAATTCAAACATAACTTGAACTCAAGCTTGCAGACAGTTTGTCTGTTCAGTATAAATGAGATATTATTCAGTACTGGTGGAACAAAATTTGCTTAAGGGTTCAAATTTTTTTACAAACAAGGTGATTTTTTTTTCAATCTTAATATCAAAATAAACACAGGTACAATAATAATTTTTTATTATTATGAGGGTCGGTTGAAAAGTTCATAGGCTGACCAGGGATGTGACCAAATGAAGTTCATTTTTTAATATAGTCCCCCTTATATTTGTTGCTTGACTTCACTTTTTGAAATTTTAAAATTAAGTGAAAATTTTAAAATTTGGTATATTGGTGTAATTTTTCATGCGGAATCTGATGTTGCTATTCACTTGTTCCAGAAAAATTTTAGAAAAATGTTACAGAGGTTTAATGTTTGATTTTTACCCTATCAGAAAACAGGGTTTGAAAGTTGGCATTTTGTGAGAGATGACAATATTACAATGACTAATGACAACATTGCAACAACAAAACATTCAACAATGGAAGTTTTAATTAAGTTTTAATGAATAAAGTTATGTGAACTGTTGGAACAAGCATGTAATGTGAAAAGTATCAGAACGTGAATTTATGAAAAAACATATGGCAGTTTAGTTCAAGTGAACAATAAATCTTTTGTAGTGAGAATGTTAAATGATGAAAAAACAAACTGTAGTGCAATTCATGTAATGATCAAGCTGCTGTTTAGCTTTCAATTGGCTAAAATTGCCCCAAATTTGCAGACTTTAAAAGCTATTAACTTTCTATTTTAAGCTATGACTTTCTATTTTAAGCTATAATTAGCATGCAAAATTTCATCAATACACCAAATGTGAAATCAATTGGAACAAAATTGAAGGAATCAAAAGTGAAGACCAAACAGAAAAGATCCTCCATACACTTCTTTTATCGGTGTTGCAGTGCTTGAATTGCTTTGATGAAGAAGCTATCCTGTTCGTCAAAATAGTCTTAAACAGCAGATAAAACATTGTCATCATCGCAATACTGGTTCCCTGCCAAGTGTTTATATATATATATCCGCTGAGAAACAAATGATAGGTAGGTGGAGCCAAATCACTAAAATAGAGAGGGTGATTAACCAGTTCAAAGCCAGCAGATAACAGCATCATGCTGAATATTGTAATGAAGCCATGGGGCATCCTTCAACCAGTCTGGGTCACATGTGCATTTCTTTGCATCCTTGGAAGAGTTGAATGTCTTTCTAAGCACAAATTGTTTTTGTGACATGCAAAATTTCGATGGCACTTTTGACATGTTGGAAGAGGTTTATCATTAATTTGTTCACTGAATTACATCTCTGCAACCTCCAATGATCCCACATTCTCTTGAAATGACACACTGCTGAAGAAGTCTGAAATTTTCCGCACTTTTACTCCTCGTAGTTTTGACATAGTACACACAGATGAAAATAAAGGGAAAATGTCAAAAAGTTACAAGCAGATTAACAATTTCATATTTGAAAAGCAGGGTTTGTCTTAATTATTTTTTATTAATTTATTTAAACTAACGTGTTTACCAACCACATGGTTCCGGGTTCATGGCACCTTGGGCAAGTGTCTTCTACTATAGCCTCGGGCCGACCAAAGCCTTGTGAGTGGATTTGGTTGACGGGAACTGAAAAGAAGCCTGTCGTATATATGTATATATATATATATATATATATGTTTGTCCCCCTAGCATTGCTTGACAACTGATGCTGGTGTGTTTATGTCCCCGTTACTTAGCGGTTAGGCAAAAAAGACCGATAGAATAAGTACTGGGCTTACAAAAGAATAAGTCCCGGGGTCGAGTTGCTCGATTAAAGGTGGTGCTCCAGCATGGCCGCAGTCAAATGACTGAAACAAGTAAAAAAGTAAAAGAGTAAAGAGTATTCAACATAGTTATCGGAGAGAAAGATTGAAATTTTTTTAATTTAACAGCTTTAAAATTCATTACACTTAAAAAACAAAAACAAAACAAAACAAAACCAACTAAAAGCAGTATGGGTATGCCTGATTTGAATTAAACAAGTAACATATAGTATGTGTAATAATGTAAAGTATATTTTGTATATTGTCATGTTTAATTTCGGAGACATACCAAGCAAAGCAAATGTAAACAATGAAAATACAAATTGCAAATATTTCAAAATGTGGGACACTATATGAAAAATGAAGAAAAAAGAAAGAAAAATTGTGGTGCTTGTGTTCCATAGGTATGATGAGAGGGATCAGGTGAAGGATACAAAGACGAGATTGAAGGGAATAAAGACAGAAGGAAAAGAAGATAGAATGAAAAGTGAAAAGATAAAACAAACCGAGGGTCTAAAGTGAATGCTAGGTAGGTACTGGTCAAGTAGAAAAAGAATGGGTAATAAATAATTTAGATGATCATGTGGCACCAAAAAGTGAAGGGAAAGAGACAACTGAAAGGAGCAGAGAAGGTTTGAGAAGAGCAAGTACAAAGAAAGAAGAACTGCAGAGAAAGAAAAGAAAACGATAGACAGTAGGTAGTTGACAAAGATGGACAGAGAAAGAAATGAAAAGTAGAAAGGAGAGGGAGGTAGATAGAAACAGAGATGGAGAGGAGAAGGATATAAAAATGAATAGAAAGGAGACAATGTTGGTGTGTGCCACTGAGTGGGAATAGAAATGGGTACCTGATGTTACATTGACTAATAACCATAAAATGTTGCACATAAAGTCATTATATAAATGTATTATCAAGGGGCTAGCAGGAAACCACCTGGAGGGCATTCTTTCTTCTAGTATATATAATATATATATACATGCATTCGCGTGAGCTTTAAGGTTAGTTGAAAATCTATCTATCTATCTATCTCCTGTCCAACTACCCTTATTTAACCAGTCACCATGATTGACCGCTAAATCCACAAGTAGTTTTTATTCTCTCTCTGTTTATTTCCTTGTGGTCCTTTCTGTTGAAGAATGTAAGGCTCAAAACATAAAAGACTTTCTCACCTTTCCGGGCGTCAAACTAATACACCGGCTTGTTGTTTATACACCTGTCTTTGTCTTTTGTTTTTCTGTAAATTTCAACTATAAATATATATAAACACAAAGATTGAGATATAGATACATAGATAGATAGATTTTCAGCTAACCTAAAGCTTGTGTGCACGCATATATATATATATATATATAATATGTTACCATTACTCGGTAGTCAAGATAAAACTCTGAGTTTCAGATGCCGAAGTGGAAATCCACAACACCATCTCTTCGGTTATCTGGCTATTTGAAAACGTTATGAAAAAATAACGTTTTCAAATAGCCAGATAACCGAAGAGATGGTGTTGTGGATTTCCACTTCGGCATCTGAAACTCAGAGTTTTATCTTGACTACCGAGTAATGTAACATATTGTATAGATAAATTTCCTCTATTTACATAATATTGAGGTCTCTTTCTTTCTTTTGTTATCTTACCGTTTTATCAATATATATATATATATATATATATATTATATATATTATATATATATATATATGTGTGTGTGTGTGTGTGTGTGTGTGTGTGTGTGTGTGTGTGTGTGTGTGTGTGTATGTGTATATATATTATATAAACTATCAGAAAAACTGCTCTCCGGGCAGTTTTCTGCTAGTCCCTTGATAATATTTTCACATTTGATTCCCATTTGTAATAATTTTTCTATTTTATGTCTAATTATTTCTTTGTGTAATAGTGCTCACTTGCTTAGTAAATATTGCTTTCATTATTTTATCACTGTCATAATCTCTCTTTTTTAAATAAACATCACGAAATCCAACAACACAGGGAGATGCAGTTTGTCAAGTTTTACCTTCTCCTCAAAGCAACATAGAGATTTCAATTCAGCAGTCCCCGTAAACTTTGCAGTGTGTGTGTGTGTGTGTGAGAGAGAGAGAGAGAGAGAGAGAGAGAGAGAGAGAGAGAGAGAGAGAGAGAGAGAGAGAGAGAGAGAGAGAGAGAGAGAGAGAACATTGCAAACAATGGCTGAAATAAACAACAAAGGAAAAAAATCATATAAATAAAAGGGCATCACTACAGATGTATATGCCCCCAACTTTGTTGCCTCATAACATCCAGAAAAATGAATACTTTTTAAAAATATTTTCTACAAATACCACTTAGATGTGGCTTCAGAGTATATAGGGATTTATGGGAAAGAATTTTTGTGAGAGGGTGAAGAGAGGAGTTTCAGAAAATTCAGACAATCTGACATTTTTCCTCTCATAAATTTCAGGAAGATGGGTATCTTTTAAAGAAAATTTATGCAAATCACTTTCAAATGGCATAGATTACGGTTATAAAGAAATCTGTGGGGAAAATTTTTTTCATGAATTTTCCTCATTTTTTAAAACCACAGCCTTTAAAAGGATGGGGTTGGGGGTGCATCTTTGTATGAAAAAGTCTTGAAAACACTCTTTTTTACATCCCCCTCCCTCATCATCCTACTTTGGACCTATTTTGGCTAATATTTTTTTTTCATTTCATAACCATGGGAAGAGCATTTTCTGTACAAAAAGTTTTTTTTAATTGTTAATATTTTCAGAGGGAAAAGTGATTTAAGGACGATTTGGCTGTTGTTTCTAGCACATCCAAAGCAACTCTCCTCGTTTCTTTAACACTCTCGCATGTATTAATGTTTTTCAATATTTTCCCCCATAAATACATTTATATGCTATAAAAAAGAAAATTTGAGAAATTATGAATTTTTTGCAACCTCAATCCCTGCCCCCGATTGTTTCTATTTAGAGATTAAAATATTGGAGAGCCTGAGATGGTCATTGCTACAGTGATTTAAAAAATTACAGAGATGTACTTGCATAGCAAGTGACTTGATCTTAGATTGTGTGCTGAAACAAAAACAATTGCAATGTGAAAGATGTTTGTAAACCATTTAAGAACACACAAATACCGTTAGTTTGGCCCAGTGCATCCATGCTGCCAACAAAGCATGCGGAGTTCTGTTCTTGATTCGACGGTCATTCGGAATGCTCACAGCAGCCATATTCCTACCACTCTATGTCACGCTGGTGAGACCTATATTGGAGTATGGGATTCAAGCCTCTTCTCCTTATCTCCTCAAAGACATACAGCATCTCGAAAGAGTCCAGAAGCTGGCTACCCGCATGGTTCTTGGTCTCAAGAATTTGTCTTATGAAGAAAGGCTGAAGACACTCGACCATTATTCTCTAGAAAAACGACGACGCCGTGGTGATCTCATTCTTGCTCACAACATCATAAGCGGAAAGTGTAACCTCTCGAAAGAGCTGTTCTTCACTCCTGCTCCAGAGCGTTGGCTGCGGGGTCACTCCGAAAAGCTCTATCTGCGACGATTTCATCTCAATCGAAGGAGAGGGGCTTTCTTCGTCTGGGTTGTGGATTCGTGGAATAAGCTGCCAGACGAGATGGTGAAGATGCCGACGACCGCTCGGTTCAAAGTCTCCCTTGACCACAAGTGGCCTGAACTCTTTACGTGAACACCACCCTGTACATAACTCCATGTCCCCCTACATGGCCTTGCCTTTTGCTATTTGAGCCAAAAAATTAACTAACTAACTAACATTAAAACTTCATTTGTGTCAAAATATTTTTGTCACTTTGAAACTACCATCTGTTCACTGACAAAACTTAGCAAAAGTGATGCAGCACGAAGTTTTGACAGTGAACAGCACACACGCATGCATGTACGCATGCATGCACGCACACACATTCATTGCCTTTCATTTGTGTGTTTGTGTATCTATATGTGTGTGTGTGCAAGTGCATATTGGTGTGTGTGTGCCACTATTGAAGTTGTGTTTGGAAACTTTGAATAAGGTGCAAGTTTCGAGTACTTGTTGGTAACTTTTTTTTGTTTCTCCTCATCTTCTAATAGTAATCACCCAACTTTCTGGGGCTCTACTCACACCTATCCTGCATTCAAAAATTATTCGAGTATTTAAAAAAAATGTTATTCAATAAATAATGTTTTTACATTACATATACATTAATAACAAATTAAAGCTTAAAAGAGAAAGTGAAAGACTTTGCAAATAAGATGGAATACTCCACAGT
This sequence comes from Octopus sinensis, assembly GCF_006345805.1. Taxonomy (NCBI): domain Eukaryota; kingdom Metazoa; phylum Mollusca; class Cephalopoda; order Octopoda; family Octopodidae; genus Octopus; species Octopus sinensis. The sequence continues at coordinate 25,187,272 of NC_043010.1, read as the reverse complement.
GAATGCAATGAATATTTAAATTTGTGATGAATTGAACGCAGTAAATATTTAAATTTGCGAGAAATTGGAGTTTAAAAAATTCAATAAACTTGAGAAATCAAAATTATAGGAAATTTCTTAGAACATGAATTTATGAAAATATTTCTAGATGGTCAACCCTTTAATAATTGCTTTCTTTTAGTACTTTTAGCAATTGTTACATACCTAATTAATAAGCAGCTTTCTCCATTATCTCTCTATATATAAACGGCAGTTTGTCTGTGCGTGTTTCTGTGTGTCTGTTTGCTTGTACCCTCACCCTGACCACGGCTTTCAACCGATTCTGATGAAACTTGACACACACATAGCCCAATGTCATAATTCAAAACTAACGCTGTGAAAATTTTGAAAAGTTCCCCCAGTTCTGAAAAAAATTGATAAATTCGACATGGGGTCGAGAATCAGAAACACGAACCACAAACTGTCTAGGGGACGCAACTCCACCTTTTTTAAATCTCAAAAAAAAATTTACCATCATTTTTTTCCATTTTTTTGCTATTTTTTGGCTATAACTCTCTAAAAATGCTTTATAGTTATTTCCCTTACAAACCTGAGCAACGCCGGGCGATACTGCTAGTAGTATATAAAACTGTCTGACAAACAGGAATGTGAAACTCTGAGTAACAGCTTTTGTTATATTTCTGCTGCTTTTAAATAAAGTATATATATATATTTATATATACACACACACACACACATATGTGTGTGTATATATGTATGTGGAACTATACAAGTCACTAAAATGTAAGCCTAAAACCATAAACTTTTTCATTTTCTTTTTCTTTGCCTTTCTTTTCCTTCTAATCATTCTGAAGGTGTTTATTAAATGTAACAAGGTAAATGTAAATTTACTCCAATTTGATAAACAGAAACAGCTGTAAATGGTTCCAAACTACAATTAAACAGTGACCTTTTAACACCAATGGTCCACTTCTCATTGTTAATTATTGCTCCATTTCTTATCTTCTCTCTCTCTTTTTATTGTATAAAGGATCATGGGTAAGGCCAAAACAATGTGAAGTAAATGCAAGGTAAATCAAAAGAAAACAAATATGTGAATTAATGTAGACTTACCTTGTATTCAATATTTTGGGGTTATGACCCCATTTTCAAAAATTAAGGAATGCTGCTGATGTGTGTGTGTGTGGTGTGTGTGTGTGTGTGTGTGTGTGTGAGCATGTGTGGAGTGGACATGTGCAGAAGGGTGTTGCTATAACAACCAGCTAGCTTCCTGTAACTCCCTTCTATTGTTGATCTTAGGTTTCTTTTGGTGTATGAGGATGGCCTCAGAGATCCTAAGGTTGCCCCTGTTCTACTGTGTTGCCTTGATGTGCACTATGAATTCTTTGGTCTGGCATTTCCGTAGATGTTTCTTCACAGAAGTGTCTGCCTGCATGCATTCCTTATTGCATATATGCAGTTTTCTTGTCGTGCTTCCGATGTAGGATGTGCCACATTTTCCACAGATGATCTCATATACATCATAGGTCCTCTGGCACAATTCATGGTCATTGATGGAGCAGTTCGACAATGTGCACTCTTCAAAGTAGTGAGAGGTGTTGTTCTTGAACAGAGCTTTTCTCAGGGAAGGGCCGGTGTGCACTATCTGTATGTCAAGTCCTTCCCTGCAGACTGCATGTTGTATCGCTGCAGTAGTTCTGTCATCAAATTGTGGTAGCTTTAGGAAGCACATGCCAGACTTAGTAGTATGATGGTTCTTCCGGGGTTTATTGACCTTGATGTTCTTCAGGCACCATTGTTTAGCTAAAGATGGTGGGTAGCCATTCAGGGTTAGGTCTCTGAGGAACTGTTTGGTGTTGAAAGCTTTGTTGGTCACGTTGCTGCAATTGTTTTTTATGCATGCAATCTCATTTTTCATGTATGCGGTTTTGGCTCTGGTGGGTAAGGCTGATTAGTAGTGGACAAAAATTTTTCTATTAGTGGCTTTTCTATAGAATTTATATTTATATGGAGCCTTCCTCTGTGATATTGAGTTGGAAGTTGAGTAGAGAAAGGGTTTTGGATTCATCTGGCTGTTCAATCCCGAATTTGATGTTTATGTTGGTGTTATTGAAGGTCCAGTATATGTTAATGGCCTCATCTCAGGAGGATGTGATGATAAGGATGTCATCAACGTACCTGAAGAAGATGCATGAGTGGCAGGTGTTGAGTGCTTTGCATTCTAGCTTATCCATGTACATAATGGCCAGCAGGCCTGAAAGGCTAGATCCCATAGGTAGGCTGGAAGTCTGTTTGGAAATCACACCATTATATTGAATGTAGGTGTTACCAACTATAATGGTTAGTAACTCTTGTATGACCAAAGGTGTGAGGCTGAAGAGCTGGAGGTTGATGGATGGGGAGATAGGAGAAGATGAAGGGGAAGATAGGGAGGAGGAGGTTGCAGGGTAGGGAGGGAGAGATGAGAAGGGAAGTGGCGGGCAAGGAGATGTGGGGTGAGATAAGGGCATGATGTAGTCTATGAGAATATCAACGGCTGGGAGAGTGAGTACAGAGGTGTAGAGGGAAACTACGTCTAAACTAAAAGGGTATGTGTTAGTTTTAAGCACGGATGGGTCAATATCTTTGAGTCTTGTGAAGATTTCATGGAAGCTGCTGACATGTCCGGGGTATGTGTGTAGTAAGGGCTTGAGGAGTTTAGAGAAGAGCCAAAAAATCTTATAGAAAGGACCATTAATTCCTGATACTATGGGCCTGATTTTAAGCTTAGGTCCAAGTTTGTAGGTTTTTATTAAATGGTAGAAGGATGGAAGGGTGGTGTTTTTAGATGTGTAATTCAGTCTAGTCTTCTTAGAGAGATTCCTTTGGTGACATATGTCGGTCCAGCTGGTGTTGATGGTGGACTCTAGTTGGTGAGGTGTGATATTGTAAACCTTTTTGTATAGTGTAGTGTAACTGAGGCATTCGATAGCTAGTTGTGTATAACCTAGGTGTCTAGGTGGGTTTGTCTATAATGCAGAGTTCTTCCCCTTTGTCTGAAGGTAAGTAGATGAGGTTTTTGTTTCTTAGATTTTGCGAGGTCAGGAATTGGGATTTAGTAAGGTTGCATGATGGGGAAGGGCGTTTATCTAATATGTTAAGTTTAGATTTTTTGAATTTAGCTAGTTTGGTGTTGTGAGGGGGAAGCTGGAGTGGGTTATCGAGGTGGTAGGCAGGGAATCTAACTGTGGCAGAGGAGGAGGTAGAAGAAGAAAGAGATGATGATGATGAAGATGGTGAAGATGATGATGAGAAAGATGTTGGGGTGGTGGAGGGGGAAGAGGTAGGAGGTAGAAGTAAAGGGGTAGATGATGACAGTGATGCTGATGAAGATGGTAAAGATGGAGATGGAGAAGATGTAGATGATGGTGAGGGTAATATCGGTGATGATGTCAACAGTGAGGATATTGGCAGCGATGATGATGAAGGCGAAGATGATGTTGGGTGGGGGGAGAGGGGGTTTAAACTCCCTCATCCCCCCCCGGCAACATTCCTCAGTTTCTTGAAAATAGGGTCATAACCCCGATATACTGAATACAAGGCAAGTCTACATTAATTCACATATTTGTTTTCTTGTGATTTATCTTGCATTTACTTCACATTGTTTTGGTCTTACCCACGATCCTTTATACAATATATTCTACACAATGCTCCATAGTAATTATTCCATTATAATGTATATATATCGGAGTAAGCACATAAATGCGAAACACGGTAGAAAAAATAGTACTCAAATACCAGAAAAACAGCAAAAATATCACTAAAACTGTTACTCAGAGTTTCATGTTCCCATTAGTCAGACAGTTTTGTTTAGAATGGAACAGAAACAAGGTTATAAGCAAACAGATACAGTAAGTTTAATGGATGCACATTTGAAAATGGTTTTGTTTCATTGGTCATTTCAACTAACAGTCTTTACATTGATCGGTAGCATGCAATGAACAAATATCAGTATAAAATCATCTTATTATAAAATCAAAGAAAACCGTAAATCAAAGAGTTTATAAATACATAGGGTAAATAATTATTTGTAAAATATAAAATATAAATCAATAAACTTACTGTATATGTTTGCTTATAAATTTGCTTCTGTTCCATTCTAAACAAAACTGTCTGATGAATGGGAATGTGAAACTCTGAGTTACAGATTTTGTGATATTTTTGCTGCTTTTCAATAATATATATATATGACTAGCATACGTGCTAGTAGAGCACTAAGAGCACCATCCAAGCATGATCATTGCCAGAGCAGCTGACTGGCGTCCGTGCTGGTGGCATGTAAAAAGCACCATTTGAGCGTAATCGTTACTAGCATTGCCATATAGGCACTTGTGCCGGTGGCACATGAAAAAATATTCGAGTGAGGTCGTTGCCAGTGCCACTGGACTGGCTCCTGTACAGGTGGCACATAAAAAACACCATTTGAGCATGGCCGTTACCAGTACCACCTGACTGGCCCTCATACCGGTGGCACATAAAAGCACCCACTACACTCTTGGAGTGGTTGGCGTTAGGAAGGGCATCAAGCTGTAGAAACTCTGCTAGATCAGATTGGAGCCTGATGCAGCCATCTGGTTTGCCAGTCCTCAGTCAAATCATCCAACCCATGCCCGCATGGAAAGCAGACGTTAAACGATGATGATGATGATATATGTTTGTGTGTGTATCTGTATATATATATATCATCATCATAATCATCGTTTAACGTCCGCTTTCCATGCTGGCATAGGTTGGATGGTATGTATATATTGTAATGTTATGTTATATACATGATGCAATGTTATGTTGGTCAGTTTGTTTGTTGATCAAAAGTTTTCTCCATTTTCTGCTTACATATATATATATATATATATATTATATATATATATATATATATATACATACATACACACACACACACACACACACACACATATTTAGAGTGTTTTGGAAATTCCTTGATACGGTTATATTATTTGGAGAGATTTTTTTTCTCAAAGAGTTAAGATTGAGAAAAGAACCTTTTTAGAAAGTCAAAAGACACTAATTTTGGGTAAGTGTGTGGGATTTGCTTTTATTGATGCGCTAGCACTTTCAGTTCTTAACGTTCTCATGCACGTGGAAGTTGTTTTCAGTAAAATTGTTGTTGACTATTTCTGGTTTAGTTTCGGACTCAAGAAATCTTATGAAATATTCTTCTTTTGTCTTCTGGAGAAGATTGTTCTCTTCATTTATTTCATAAAGAGGGAAAATTGTAAATTTTCCTTGTGCACATGTGTCCAAATGATTGCTACATAGTATGCATCTAAGTGTGGGATGTTTTATTTGATATCTATGCACATTTACATGGTTGATTAGTTTCATTTTTTTTTTCCCCAATATAATGTTCATTGCATCATGGGTATGTGATACAATATATCAGGTTTTTGCTTTTGCATTTCATATTTGCATTTATCTTTAATTCTTTACCATACTTGAATTTTTTGGCTTGGAAATTTCAACCCAACCCCCATTGATCTTTTCACCCGCACAATTTTCACTAAGAGAAAAAAGGTTTCCACTTCACCCCACCCCCTTTTCAGACCCCCAAAATGGTTTTGCAGCATATTAGGAGGTCACAGGAATTCATTCAACAGAAAAAAAAATTCTAATGATTCAGGGATGGAGGGGGGTGGCGCCCCAAACCTTTTTTCCCCGAACCAAAATAAGTGAGTTGCAGCATATTAGGATGTCTGGGTAATTGATTCCAAGCAAAAAATCCAATTTTTTTTTTCTTAGTGAAAATTGTGCAGGTATTTAGAAATTTAGAAATTTACCATAATTTTGTTATTTAGCCTCAAATCAACCCTGATATAGCAAACCTATCATCAAAGACATTTCAGCCTTCAGCAAACCATCTTTTTAGGGATAATCTAGGACATGTGATTTAGGTAGGGGGATACTTTGGCAGCTATTTTTAGTGTGTTGAGCAACCAGGTAGAGGATCTTTCATTGGTTTGATTGTATGGGGCCCAGAAGTTGTTGTTCATAAACAGCAGCAGTAATTTTCTTCACCTGAATACACGTCATTGATTGGTTAAAATTACCCAAATACGACAACTTTAACACAATTACTTCTAAAATACAAAATTTTGTCAAAAACGTTAAGAATAAAACTTGTTCTATGTGATAAATTCAACCAGTATCTGAAATTTCAAAGTGTTTAGTTACAAAAAATTAATTTAAAAATCTGGCTGTCAAATTGAAAGATCCTGCAGAGGCATGGCTGTGTAGCTAATAAATTCGCTTTGTAAACATGAGATTTTGGGTTCAGTCACACTACACGGCATCTTTTACAATACAACCTATGGCCAAACAAGCAGCCAAACTCAACAAATGCAGCAGTTACTCTATAAGGGAGTCCTTAATTTACAATGGATAATTGTATGTAAACAATATTGTTATGTTGTATGAAGATAGAATTTTAGATTCCTAAAAATGATATTGTAACCAAAATAGATAAACTGTGTCTATATACTAATTATCAACATTAGAAAGTGAAGATTACATAGAATTAGTTTCATACTCATACCTGTACTTAATTATTTACTTATAAGATGGTTTCTATGAAGATTGCTCTAGGTATTCACTTATGGAATACTGGGACGATAAATTGTGCTAACTTTATATTAGTTATAAGCCAAGAATCAGAAGAAAATTGGAAAAATAAGTTGTGTACAGATATATACACATATTTAACTATGTGCACACATGCAATATACACAAATATTTCTAACTCTTTTAGGCTTAAGTAACTAGGAAGTTTATATTTCTCTTTCAGAACATTAATAACTTATAAGAGATAAGAGGTTAATAGGTAAAGATATTAAAACAAGAAAACACAATAAGAAATTATAGAAAATAGTAAGAAAATATATACAACTTATTATATATAATACTAGCGGGTAAGTTCATTTCATATACAACACTAAAATTAATTTCTCCTGTCCAGGTTCAAGTGCAGCACCTATTAATGCTAATTTTGAAAATATTTAAATGGACAGGTGACACTATGTATGCATGGATACCCTTAGGTCTAATCTATTATTAACCAGGTTGCCCTTGTCCCTATACTTAAAAATTTCACAATTTTCCATAGAGCACAGCTCACACCTGTATCAACTATCTCTATAAGGCTGTGCTTTCCTTATAATATCTCATTTCAGACTAAATTCGATTTCACTTTCCTTCAGTTCCTAAATCTTGCTAAATAAGGATGTACAATTGGCCTTATGTTTGAGCCTAAAAGATGAAAAATGGTTATTAATGCGTTTTTCATATTTATTGAAATCCTATATATACAAAGTTACCAGCTGCAGTTGTGATAGTACACTTAGAGATTACGTTTTGGGTTAGACATCAGCCTAATAATGGAAAGTGGGATTTAACCCTACAATTGCAACTAGGAGAAATACCACTATTAATATTATTGATATTCATACCATCATTATTATTAATATTAATATTAATCCTACAACTGTTATTGTATGTGTTATTTACATATCCAGTATTATCTCTCCATCCTTCAATTGTAGTATCATTTCCATTCATCCCAGCATCATCAGGTATATCAGTGCTAGTATGGACCACAGAGCTATAGTCTATATTGTATATATTAGAAGCATTAGTACCACTGTTTCTATTTTCTATGTCACCATTAATATTATCATTCACATTGTAGGGGTCTAAGTTAGTGTTGATATACATACATACATACATACATATATATATATATATATATATATATATATATATATGTAATAATAATATTAGGGAGTATATCCAAACTTACAGGGAAAAATTAGATTTAGGATTAAATCTAATTTCACTGTATAAATATAAATTAAATTAGAGATAAAACCACTATTAGGCAAATCAAACAGTGAAAAACATAAACCAAAACATAAAAATAAAAATAATTAATATAATATACAAAATATATATAAAATATAAAATTTAAAAATTTAAATTATTAATCTATATTTATAAATTTTTGTTTTTTATTTATTATTTATTTATTTATTTATTTATTTTAATATTAAATATATATAACTATCAAAAAGTATTAAAAAGTATTAAAAAGGAGTGGCTGTGTGGTAAGTAGCTTGCTAACCAACCACATGGTTCCGGGTTCAGTCCCACTGCGTGGCATCTTGGGCAAGTGTCTTCTGCTATAGCCCCGGGCCGACCAATGCCTTGTGAGTGGATTTGGTAGACAGAAACTGAAAGAAGCCTGTCGTATATATGTATATATATGTGTGTGTGTGTGCGTTTGTGTTTGTCTACCTAGCATTGCTTGACAACCGATGCTGGTGTGTTTACGTCCCCGTCACTTAGCGGTTCGGCAAAAGAGACCAATAGAATAAGTACTGGGCTTACAAAGAATAAGTCCCAGGGTCGATTTGCTCGACTAAAGGCGGTGCTCCAGCATGGCCACACTCAAATGACTGAAACAAGTAAAAGAGTAAAAGAGTATAAGATAAAAAGTAAAACCACTACATACGTTTCATGCCCATAACCTAATTCGAATTACAATAATTTAAATTCAATTAATAATTCAAATTATGGTTATAGTCAATCTTCAGGTTAAAGATAATAGTTAAATAAATAAGCAAATATATTTAAACAATATTTTTTAAGAAATAAATAAAATAATAATTTTACTTATAAAAAACTGTATTATCAAACTAGAAACTTTAACGATTATGATTATGTCATAAAATCCAATTATAATGTTAAATATTAATTTTTAAGGTAAAAATAGATAGAAAATGTAATTATTTATTCAGATATAATATGGCTTTAAAAAACATAATAAACTCACGAATAACCTAATCTCAGTTATAGTCAATATCTAATTACCTAATTATTTAACAAAAAATAATCAAAAAAATAATCCCTATTCATATTATTAAATTTAAGTTCAAATCAAATAATTATAAAATATTTGAATAATAACTAAATTATCAATATATATATATAAATAAATATAAATATAAGAATTAAGATCTAAAATTATCTCTATCATTAAATATATATACGTATAATAAAAAAACTAAATAAATTAATTATTCATTATTACTGATGAAATATATTAAAAATTAAAAGATTAAAGATGAAAAAGCAAATTGTAAACAAATAAACTATCTTAAAAGAACCCTATAACTATTTAACGATCCATATAACTCGTTGGCTAATTAATAACTTACAAAAAGTTATTACAAAAAATAACTTACAAAAAGTTTCATTATTTCATTATTAGTTAAGAACTAATAATGAAATAATGAAATACATATCTTCAACAACTAAATACTTATACAATGAAATTATCAATCCGTAGTTATATAGTATCCAATAAATACTATGAATATATTTATCAATGAAAAATACTACTACAAATTATCAATTGAAAATAGCTATATATAAGCTATAATAGAACAAAGTCAACTATTAGAGATATTTATGAATATATAAAATAGCTTAAAAAAACATAATAAACTCACAAATATCCTTAACTCAGTTATAGTCCAAAAATTTAATTACCAAATTTTTTAACAAAAAAATCATTATTCATATATTAGATTTAAGTACACATCTAATAATTATAAAATATTTAAAAATAATAACTAAATAACTATCAACAAATATAGTGATTAAAGACTAAAATTTATGCTATCAATAAATGTATAGACATGAAACCTAACTTTTAAAAAATCGTATTACTATTAACGATCTATATATCTCTTTGGCTAAGTAAAGTCTTACAAATAAACTTAGAGCTAAAATCTAATAATTATACATAACTTCGATAACTAAATCATTACATAACAATCAGTATTTATATATAATACAATATTATACAATAAGACTTATTAAAATATTTTAAATTTTTAAATTTTAAAATCTTAAATAGAAATAGATTACTTAGCTTTGCAAGGCTTTGTGATGAACTAAAACGGAAAACGTCTTTTAAACGTTTATAAGAATACTCGTGGAATTACGTTATTAGCAAAAAATAGAATAAATAGATGAAGAATTCTTAACAGTGAAAAATTATGAATATATTTTATCAATGAATATTGTGAATTAAAATTGTCAATGGAAAAAGCTATGGTTTATCAATAAATGTAAATAGAATGAAGTCACAATTAAAGAATAGAACCACTCTATACTATAAGATTTATTATTAAAATAACTATAATAAATTATACTTAATACTCAAAAAATAAATAATTAATAACTACCAATTACTATGTATACTCTAAAAATCTAATAAGATTAATTAATTTATATAAAATTATAGTAACATCTCGACACACGAGTAAATTAATTCCCAGAGTACGCTTTTATTTTTAAGCTAAAACTCGTGAACAGAACCCAGTGTCTCGGGTTTTCCTGCTTGTGTGGCATGGTGCAGTCACCCTCTTGATCTAGGTCAGCACTATCTCCTTCAGGTATTTGATGTAGGCCTCCGTGTTGAGTGTGAGGCCGTGTGGGAGGATGAATGGAGACATAACATCACCATTACTAGTGATCACTCCAAACATCATGATGTTGACTGGATGTTTGATTTTTATCACTCTCAGTATATGTTTTCAGGTCACGGCTAATGAAGGAGGGTATACTTGAGCTTCTTCAAAAGCTTTGTAGTGTGATCTTTCCTCTTGTCCTTCACGTCTCTCTCTGCTTCCTCCCTTCCCATCACTTTCTCTCTATAACGTCGTTTGACAGCGTCTACTATCTTTCCCCCGCCACCTTCACCAGTGCTGTCACACACACACACACACTCTCTCTCTCTCTACGTCTGTCTGCATTCATAGAAAGAATTATCATCGCCACCACCACCACACGATCATGAGAACAAATATTATGAATCAGATATTTATTGGGTTAATTTATATATATGTGTGTGTGTCCTATATATGTTAGTTAGTTAGTTAGTTAATTTGGCTCAAAAGCAAATAGCAAGGCCATGTAGGGGGACATGGAGTTAAGTACAGGGTGGTGTTCATGTAAAGAGTTCAGGCCACTTGAGGTCCAGGGAGGCTTTGAACAAAGCGGTCGTCGGCATCTTCACCATCTCGTCTGGCAGCTTGTTCCATGGATCCGCAACCCGGACGGAGAAAGCTCCTCTCCTTCGATTGAGATGAAATCGTCGCAGGTAGAGCTTTTCGGAATGATCCCGCAGCCGACGCTCTGGAGCAGGAGTGAAGAACAGCTCTTTCGAGAGGTTACACTTTCCGTTCTTATGATGGTGGGCGAGAATGAGATCACCACGGCGGCGGCGTTTTTTCAAGAGAATAAAGGTCGAGCGTCCTCAGCCTTTCTTCGTAGGACAAATTTTTGAGACCATGAACCATGCGGGTAGCCAGCTTCTGGACTCTTTCGAGATGCTGTATGTCTTTGAGGAGATAAGGAGAAGAGGCTTGAATCCCATACTCCAATATGGGTCTCACCAGCGTGACATAGAGTGGTAGGAATATGGCTGCTGTGAGCATTCCGAATGACCGTCGAATCAAGAACAGAATTCCACGTGCTTTGTTGGCAGCATGGACGCACTGGGCCGAAGGCGAAAAGGAGGAATTCACCAAGATACCCAGGTCCTTTACCTGATCGGTCCTCTCCAGCAGCAGACGACCCGGCTCGAAATCAAGTTGAGTTGCAGGAGTAGAGCCGACAGGCAGATGACAGCACTTTGACACGTTCAGACACAGGTCCCAATCGTTAGACCACTTCCAAATTTGGTGGAGGCATCGACGAAGATCCTCTATATTACCGCGAGGAGCGACCAGTTTGATATCGTCGGCAAATAGAAGGGTGTGTTGCGTGAGGTCGTCGGGCAAGTCATTTATGAAGACTAAGAACAACAAGGGCCCAAGCACTGAACCTTGAGGCACGCCATTGCTCGCACTGGAGACGTCGGACCGCGAACCATTAACTTGGACTTGGAAGGAGCGATCTGAGAGGAAGGCACCAACCCATCGTACAATATCCGGATGGAAACTATATGCTTGAAGCTTGACAAGTAATAGGCGGTGGTTTACCGAGTCAAAAGCTTTGGCAAAGTCCAATAAAACGATGTCAACAGCATCACTATCATCGAGGATGCGCGTCACCAATTCTTCCATTACTAGTAAGTTGGTCAAGCATGATCTCTTTGGCACGAAGCCGTGTTGGGAATCAGAGATAGAGGCTGTGTTTAGGAGGTGGAGCATCATACTTTTCTTAAGGATGGTTTCGAACATCTTGCTGATTATTGATGTAAGGGAAACCGGTCGGTAGTTAAGCGGGTCTTCGCGGCTCCCTTTCTTGAAAATTGGGCAGATTATCGCTGTTCTCCAGTCTGCAGGTATAACACCCGTCGCCAATGACATATTGAATAGTCGTGTTAAGGGCTCGCAGATGACCGGATCAACGCTTTGATAACCCGTGGGTGTATGCCGTGACCCTTGTTGACATCGAGGCCTTGAATAACACGTTTGACTTCGTCCAGTTAGCAACTATTATATCGGCCTATGCCCCTCAGCCAGGGCTACCTGATGGACAGAAAGACAGTTTCTATGACACCTACTGCATACCACATCATTGACGAGCGACAGGGACCTTCTCTTTGTGGCTGGTGACTTCAATGGGCATGTTGGACGATGTGCTGGGGGCTTCCATGGCGTGCATGGAGGCTACGGTTATGGTTCCCGCTGTTGTTGTTATATATATATATTGTATTGAGTATTAAAGGAAGTAGTGAGTACTTAGTATGAAAGATTAAGAAAATGAGAGAGACTGAAACAACGTGTTAACGATACAAGATACTTTATTCGACTGCCGTTGTTGTACAAGTTAATTGTTTTGGCGGGAAACAAAGTGAAAGTCCTTTTATCAAGGGAGACAATGGGCGACGTTGATTGTTCATGTTTGTTGTGATGATTATATAACATCTTCCTTTTTTTTTTTTTTTTTTTTTAATTTTTTTTATATCATCTGTATCTACAGGGAATAATTATTCGTCGTCCACTTTTTGTGGTTTTATTATTTTGTAGTGTTGAATTCTGTAGTTGTGCTGTTTTTGTTTTTTCATGCGTGTTTGTTGATTTTGGAAATATATTTTCATAATCTAATTCTTCTGTTATGCGAACGTGTTCGTTTGTTTTAAGAATATGTTGTCTATTTCGTTTGACTGTATTTCCTTCCTCTGTTATTACTAAGTATGAACGAGGTTGCTCTAGTTTTTTAATTATTTTGCCCCTTCTAAACCAATTGTTGTTAAACTTAATTCTAACCGTGTCGTGTGGTTTTAACTCTGGGAGTTCTGTTGTAATGTTTGATTTCTTCTTTTCGTGAGGCCTGATACCAATTTTGTCGTGTAATATGTTTGGGAGATTTGTTCGCAATGTTCTATTCATTATTTGATTTGCAGGGGATGGTGCACCATTTTGTAATTTAGTCGTGCGTAATGATAAGAGCGCTAACTGAGGTTCTTCGTCACTTTTGAATGCCTTTTTTAGCGTCTTTTTTTTATTGTCTGTATATTTCTCTCAACCATGCCATTCGCTTGATGATAATGCGGGCTTGTCTTCGTGTGATGAAAATGCCAATTTTTTGCAAATTTTTTGAATTCAGCCGAATTGAATTCTGGACCGTTGTCACTTACAACTGTTTGCGGAATTCCGAATTAGCAAAAGTTTCTTTTAATTTTTTGATTACGGTTTTTGACTGGCAATCATTTATTTCGTGTAGATCAAAAAATCTTGTTGTATAGTCAATAATTGTGACATACGAATTTCCAGACATGTGAAATACGTCTGTACCCACTTTGGTCCATGGTGTAGTAGGTATTTCATGATTTATTAGTGGTTCGGCTGCTTGTTGATTTTTGTAGTCAATGCAGTATGAGCATGTGTTAATCATGTCTTTGATTTGAGTGTTAATGCCGGGCCAGTATATACATTCCTTCGCTCTCTCTATGCATTTTTCGATACCCATGTGTCCGGTATGTATTTCCTGTAGAGCTTCTCTACGTAATGACTTAGGTACAATTATTCTTGAACCTTTTAGAACGAGACCATTGACGATTGATATTTCATCACGAACGGATACGAATGGTTTGATGTTTATTGGTATTTTGTCTTTTGGGGGCCATTCTGTTCTTGTATATGTGACGAGTGTCTGTAGAGACGGGTCGTCTGCAGTGGCTTCTTTATACTCTTTTAATTTAGTGTCGGTTATGGGGTAATTTTTTATTACTGCATGAATGTGCGATTTCATATCTTCGTCTGGTACTTCTGGAGTATTTTGCTCAAGGTATGCACGTGATAGGGTATCTGCAACAATTGATTCTTTACCAGGTATGTGGTTTAGGTCAAAATCATATCTTTGTAATGTTAGTAGAAATCTTTGGATTCTGGAGGGGCATTTAGTGATCGATTTTTTGAATATTTGCTTCAACGGTTTATGGTCATTTTCGATTCTGAAATGAGTTCCGTATATAAATTGATGAAATTTCTTGCATGCGAAAACTATACTGAGAGCTTCGCTCTCTATCGGACAGTAGTTTTGTTCCGCTTGAGTTGTTGCACGAGATGCAAACAAAACAGGTAGCCATCTTTCGTTGTGTTTCTGCTCAAGTATCGCTCCGAGCCCATGCTTACTAGCATCAGTAGTTATTTTTATTGGTAGATCTGGATCATAAAATTGTAGCACTGGTTTTCTGGTAATCATTTCTTTTAGCTTTTTTATTGCTTCGATTTGTGGTTTGTCGAATGACCATAACGTGTCACTCTGTAGAAGCTGGCGCAATGGTGCTGTGACTTCGGAGTAATTAGATAAAAATTTACATAGGTAATTTGTCATACCTAGGAATCTTTGTAATTCTTTTTTACTTGTTGGCAGTGGCATGTGAATGATTGCTTGTACTTTGGTTGGATCTTGTGTTATCCCTTCGCTGGTTAATATATGCCCAAGGTACTTGATTTGTGATTCATAGAAGATACACTTTGATTTATTTAACTTTAATCCGTGCTTTCGGATTCGATCGAAAACTTGTTGTAGTCTATTTGTGTGTTCTTCTAAAGTGCTGGACCAGATTATGATGTCATCCTGTGAATTTCTTGCTCCTTCTATGCCCTCTATTATTTTTGAAATTTCTTTTTGGAAAACTTCACTGGCGCTGTGAATTCCAAAGGGTAGTCGTGTGAAGCGATACCTTCCAAAAGGTGTGTTGAACATTAAAAGATGGGAGCTTTCTTCGTCAACTGGAATTTGCCAGTATCCATTAGATGCATCGAGTTTTGAAAAATATTTAGGGTTATGCATTTGTGCAAAAATGTCCTCCGCTGTAGGGAGTTTGAAATGTTGCCTTTTTATGGCTTTGTTTAGATTCTTGGGGTCTAAACAGAGTCGGAGTTTTCCGTTGGCTTTTTCAACGATGACTAGGGAATTTACCCAGTCTGTAGGTTCACTAACAGGTTTTATGATATCTAATTCTGTCATTCTTTTTAATTCTTTGTTGAGTTTTTCTTTTATAGAAAAAGGAACCGATCTTGGTGGATGAATTACAGGAGTTATTTGTGGATCCACTGTGATATGATGTGTTATTGACAAAGTGCCGATTTCTCCGAAACAGTCTTCATATTTTTCTAATATGTCGTTTTTGTTCGACGAATTATTTTTGAAATTCTCTGAATCAGGTTCAGATCTTTAGCTGTCTTTGCATCTATAACTGCGTGCGAGTTTGTTTTTGCAACAATGAATTTTATTTGCTTTGATAATTCTTTGTATTTAATGACTGCTGTGCATTTTCCTAGCACTTTTATAGCTGTGTTATTATAAGCTGATAATCGAGTTGAAGTTTTTTGCAGTTGTGGTTTTGGAATTATATTTCTATATTCTCTGAATGGCAGTACGGTTACGTCTGCTCCTGTATCTATTTTGAATGTTACATTCGAGTTGTTCACTTTTAGTTCGACCGTCCAAATGTCTTTTGGAGTCTTGAACTTTTCGATTTTGTGCACGCGGGAATTATTTGCAGTGATCATTTCGAGTGCATCTGTATCGTCATCTGATTCATCGTCGGTATGTATCTCTACTTTATGTACAAATTTTCTTGATTTGCACATTTTTGCATAGTGTCCTTGTTTCTTGCATTTTTCACATGTCTTGTGAAATGCTGGGCATTTATTTCTTTTGTGATTATAACCACAATAGTGACAGTTAGTGACGTAGTGTTGACTTGGCGCTTGAAACTTCGCGGGCTTTCTGTCACTTCCGCCTTGTTCGTTTTGATGTCTGGATTGCATATGGCGGGTTATTTGAGTTTTGGCGCCTTTTCTGTCGTGTTGACTATATACCCTCGAGATGTCGTTATCTCTTGTTTCGGATGTGGCATTTAGCATCCTTGATTGGAGTCGTGTTTGCTCTGCACTCTGACCTGCTTGAATTGTTTTTTGTAGGTCTAAATTTGGTTCTCTCAATAATCTTTCTCTTAATCTCATGTCTCTGATTCCACATATCAGAATATCTTTGGTGAGACTGTCTGTGAGGTTGCCGAATTCGCACTGTTGTGCCTTTTGGCGCAACTCTACTACGTACTCATCGAATTTTTGATGTTCCGCTTGTCCACATGTGAAGAATTTGTGTCTTAGGAAAGTTATGTTTTTCCTGGGTTCACAATATGCATCGAATTTTTCGATTACTGTCTGAAGGTTCATTTCTTCGTCGGGTGAATCGAAATCCAGTGTGGAATGGATATCTCGGCCTTTAGAACCGATGCAAGTTAAAAACATTGAAGTTTTTACTTTGTCTGGCTTCATGTCACTTCTGTTGCTATCAAAAAGAGATTGAATTCTTTTTTCCACTTTTTCCATGCTGCGGCTAGATTTTCCTGATTAAAGTCTAGGTCTTTTGGATGCGGTAAATTTTCCATTTCGTCTTTGAAGTATGATTTCAACTTCTTTTTTCCTTTGGTTTCTGTATTTTGGGTTCTTTTAGTATTCTGACACCATGTTGTTGTTATATATATATATTGTATTGAGTATTAAAGGAAGTAGTGAGTACTTAGTATGAAAGATTAAGAAAATGAGAGAGACTGAAACAACGTGTTAACGATTCAAGATACTTTATTCGACTGCCGTTGTTGTACAAGTTAATTGTTTTGGCGGGAAACAAAGTGAAAGTCCTTTTATCAAGGGAGACAATGGGCGACGTTGATTGTTCATGTTTGTTGTGATGATTATATAACACCCGCAACGAGGAGGGAACCAGGCTGCTGGAGTTCTGCGATGCGAATAGTCTTATGGTTTGCAACACTAACTTCAGAAAACCGACAAGCCACCTGGTCACCTACCGATCGGGCTGGCATACTAGCCAAATCGACTACATCCTTGCCAGAAAAAGGGAAAGATGGCTGCTTATAAATGCCAAAACCTTCCCAGGCGAAGAATGCACCCCACAACATAGACTGGTAGTTAGTGACTTTAGGATCAGGACTAAGAGGGCGACTAGAAGACGACCAACATGGAGAAGAAGGGTCTGGATGCTTAAAGACCCTGTGAATGGACAGAGATTTAGAGACATGTTACTTGAAGCCTTTGACGAAATGGAAGGGGGTATAGCTACGCAGGGGGTAGAAGACAACTGGACGCTTCTGAGGGACAACCTGCTGAAAGCCACTGACCAGATCTGTGGCTGGTGCAAAGTCCACTTAAGACCCAAAATAACGTGTTGGTGGAACAATATTGTTGATAGGGCTATTAGACAAAAGAAACAGGCTTGGAAGGCCTGGAAGAACGGTGGTAGCAGGGAAGTGTATCAGACTGCCAAAAGGGAAGCTAGGAGACAGGTCTATCTAGCCAGAGGGGAGGCAGATAAGGAAAAATTTGCCAATGTCCTGCGCCGTGAGGATGAAAGACTTGAGGTATTTCATGTTGCAAGACAGTGTGTGAGAGAGAATCGTGACGTGGTAGGAGAGAAATGTGTTCGCAAGGATGACGGTTCACTTGCACTAAATGAGGATGCAAAGAGAGAGGCTTGGAGACGCCACTATGAAAGGTTGCTGAATGAGGAAAATGAATGGGATAAAGAGAGTCTGCCGAATGTCGACCCAACAGAGGGACCAGCAATCCAAGTTAAAAGTTCCTTAGTAGATAAGGCAATTAGAAGCATGAAAACAGGGAAAGCCCCAGGCCCATCAGGAATTACTGCAGAGATGCTCAAAATATCTGGTAGTGTCGGCTATAGCTTAGTCACCCGTATAGTTAACCAGGTGATACACGAAGGAGTCATACCCAATGACTGGTGTAGCAGCATAATAGTCAACTGCAACAAAGGTAAAGGCGACGCCCTAGATACAAATAACTACAGGGGCATCAAGCTGCTAGATCAGGTAATGAAGGTTACGGAGAGGGTTATAGCCCAATTAATTAGAGAGAGAGTTAGCTTAGATGATATGCAGTTTGGGTTCGTGCCAGGGAAAAGTACTACTGATGCTATATTCCTGGTAAGACAGCTGCAGGAGAAATACCTAGCCAAAGATAAGCCCTTGTACCTGGCTTTTGTTGACTTGGAGAAAGCCTTTGACAGGGTCCCCCGATCCCTTATCTGGTGGTCAATGAGGAAACTAGGGATAGATGAATGGTTAGTGAGAGCTGTGCAAGCCAAGTACAGAGACGCTGCTAGTAAGGTGAGGGTTGGCAACGAGTACAGTGAAGAATTCCGGGTAGAGGTTGGGGTCCACCAAGGTTCAGTCCTCAGTCCTCTCCTATTTATCATAGTCCTCCAGGCAATAACAGAGGAATTCAAGACAGGATGCACCTGGGAGCTCCTCTATGCTGATGACCTTGCTCTAATTGCTGAGTCACTATCAGAACTGGAGGAGAAGTTTCAGGGGTGGAAACAAGGATTAGAATCGAAGGGCCTTAGAATCAACCTAGCCAAAACCAAAGTCCTAATAAGTAGGAAGGTGGACCAATCACAAACGACTTCAGGTAGATGGCCCTGCTCGATCTGTAAAAAAGGTGTAGGTAGAAACTCTATAAGGTGCACCAAGTGTAAGCTATGGACACATAAGAGGTGCAGCAATGTCAAAGGAAGGCTAACTAGGAAAATAGTTTTTGTCTGTGGCAGATGCTCAGGAGCAATAAACACTGGAAATGTGCAGAGACCAACTTCTACCACGTTCCAGGGAGACAAACTAGAAGTAGTTGATAGCTTCCGCTACCTAGGAGACCAAGTCAGTAGCAGGGGTGGGTGTGCTGAAAGTGTAACTGCTAGAGTAAGAATAGCTTGGGCAAAGTTTAGAGAGCTCTTACCCCTGCTGGTGACAAAAGGCCTCTCGCTCAGAGTAAAAGGCAGACTGTATGATGCATGTGTACGTACAGCCATGCTACATGGTAGTGAAACATGGACCTTGACTGCTGAGGATATGCGTAAGCTCGCAAGAAATGAAGCCAGTATGCTCTGATGGATGTGTTACATCAGTGTTCATAATCGTCAGAGTGTAAGTACCTTGAGAGAAAAGTTGAACCTAAGAAGCGTCAGTTGTGGTGTGCAAGAGAGACGGCTGCGCTGGTATGGTCATGTGACGAGAATGGCTGAAGATAGTTGTGTGCAAAAGTGCTACACCCTAGCAGTTGAGGGAACCTGTGGAAGAGGTAGACCCAGGAAAACCTGGGACGAGGTAGTGAAGCACGACCTTCGAACTTTAGGTCTCACTAAGGAAATGACTAGAGACCGAGACCTATGGAAGTATGCTGTGTGTGAGAAGACCCGGCAAGACTAGTCAGGCCATAACCCGTGGCCCCTACCTGGGACGTAGTCAGTCCACCTGTGCATACCTTCCTTCTTGGGACACTTGTGAAGACCTGTTGAGGCAAGTGAAAATCAAATCAAATCAAAACAAATCAAAATAGATGAACATCAATGGAATTTGTATCTTTGTGGTACCAGTGCCGGTGGCACACAAGAAAACCATCCGAACGTGGCCGTAGCCAGTACCGCATCGACTGGCCTCTGTGCTGTGGGCACATAAACACCTTTCCGATCGTGGCCGTTCGCCAGCCTCATCTGGCACCTGTGTTGGTGGCACATAAAAACACCATCCGAAGACCCGGCAAGACTAGTCAGGCCATAACCCGTGGCCCCTACCTGGGACGTAGTCAGTCCACCTGTGCATACCTTCCTTCTTGTGACACTTGTGAAGACCTGTTGAGGCAAGTGAAAATCAAATCAAATCAAATCAAAACAAATCAAAATAGATGAACATCAATGGAATTTGTAACTTTGTGGTACCAGTGCCGGTGGCACACAAGAAAACCATCCGAATGTGGCGGTAGCCAGTACCGCATCGACTGGCCTCCGTGCTGTGGGCACGTAACAAACACCATCCGATCGTGGCACACAAGAAAACCATCCGAACGTGGCCGTAGCCAGTACCGCATCGACTGGCCTCCGTGCTGTGGGCACATAACAAACACCATCCGATCGTGGCCGTTCGCCAGCCTCATCTGGCACCTGTGTCGGTGGCACATAAAAATACCATCCGAAGACCCGGCAAGACTAGTCAGGCCATAACCCGTGGCCCCTACCTGGGACGTAGTCAGTCCACCTGTGCATACCTTCCTTCTTGTGACACTTGTGAAGACCTGTTGAGGCAAGTGAAAATCAAAACAAATCAAAATAGATGAACATCAATGGAATTTGTATCTTTGTGGTACCAGTGTCTGTGGCACACAAGAAAACCATCCGAATGTGGCCGTAGCCAGTAACGCATCGACTGGCCTCCGTGCTGTGGGCACGTAACAAACACCATCCGATCGTGGCCGTTCGCCAGCCTCATCTGGCACCTGTGTCGATGGCACATAAAAACACCATCCGAGCGTGGCCGTCTGCCAGCCTTGTCTGGCACCTGTGTCGGTGGCACATAAAAAACACCATCCGAGCGTGGCCGTTCGCCAGCCTCGTCTGGCACCTGTGTCGGTGGCACATAAAATCACCCACTACACTCTCGGAGTGGTTGGCGTTAGGAAGGGCATCCAGCTGTAGAAACACTGCCAGATCTGACTGGCCTGGTGCAGCCTTCGGGCTCCCCAGACCCCAGTTGAACCGTCCAACCCATGCTAGCATGGAAAACGGACGCTAAATGATGATGATGTTGATGATGATGATATATTTATATAAATATAAATACAGATATATACACTTTGTATATATGCATTATATATACATATTACTAGTCCTATTGCGAAATCTGTGACCATTGCTGTAGTGTTATGTAACTGCTGCCCCTCTGAAGAAATCTGCGACCGCTGCTGTAGTGTTATGGAACTGCTGACCCTGTGGTGTACAGGATACAATGGATAAATTGTCACCATTAACAATAATCCCTCCAAGTCAGTCAGGTCCATCGCCAGGTACATTGAAGTGTCTGAGTTTCTTTATCAAGCAGGTAGTGCATGAAGACATTTGGTATTCCTCATACCAGTTTTTATCCCAACCTATGAAGGACAAGAAGAAAGATCACACTACAAAGCTTTTGAAGAAGCTCAAGTATACCCTCCTTCGTTAGCTGTGATGTTGACTGAATGTTTGATTTTTATCACTCTCAGTATATGTTTTCAGGTCACGGCTAACGAAGGAGGGTATACTTGAGCTGTCTCAGATTTTAGCAACGGTCTCAGATTTCGCCACAGGGGCAGCACTTCCATAACACTACTAGTAACAGCCTCACATTTTGCCACAGGAGCTGCTACTTAATAGCAGTATGGGTAATGGTCTCAAATTTCACTGCAGGTACAGTAACTTCATAACAGTACTAGTAACGGTCTCAAATTTCGCCACAGGAACAGCAACTTTAGAACAGTACAAGTAACAGTTTGAAATTTCGCCACAGGGTCAGCAGCTTCATAACAGTACTAGTAATGGTTTCAAATTTCCCCACAAGGGCAGCAATTTTCAAAAATTGAAAATAACACTGACATCTCATTTTAACAGAATTATTTACCAAAATCACATTAAAATATCTTGAAATACTAAAGCATAAATTTATTCAATAAAATCGCCTTTGGCTTGAACCATGCCTCCAGATGACTTCAGAATTTCCTTCAACTCTGGACGGTCTCCTTGTTTAAGTTGGTCAATGGTGCCATAATCATTGCCTTCAGTTCATCTTTGGTGCAAAAGGAGTTTTGTTGGTCTCTTGCTCAACAGTACCCCACACATAATAATCAAAGTGGTTGCAGTCTGGGAGTTAGGTGGCCAGATATTAGGGGTAATGTGGTCACAGCAATTGTCTGATAGCCATAACTGGGTTCTCCTGCTTGTGTGGCATGATGCAGAATCCTGTTGCTAGACATAGGGTCTTCCAGCAGTCAGCCTCTTGATCTAGGTCAGCACTACCTCCTTCTCGTATTTGATGTAGCCCAATTCGTTTAACTTCTGCAGGGTCAGTTGTTCGACATGCGGCCAAGCATTGTCATGGAGAAGAATTGGTCCTTTGCTATTGACCAATGCTAGCTGTTGTTGTCGCAATTTCTTATGCATTTCATCCATTTGCTGACAGTACTTCTCCGCTGTGGTGGTTTCGGATGAGACCGGCCGCAGACCACGATAGAGTCACCATGACCTTCGTTTGGTGCAACTTTAGCTTCGGGAAGTGCCATGGAGCTTTGTTGGCACCCAACCACTGAGCTGAGTGTCGCTGGTTGTTGTAAAGAATCCACTTTTCATTGCAAGTCACAATCTGGTCAAGAAACAGGTCATTCTGGTTGCGTAAAAGAAGGGAAAACGACACTTCAAAACAGCGTTTTTTTGAGGGGTTGCCATTCAATTCATGCAACACCCATTTCTCAAGTATTTTTGTTTTTCCAATCTCTTTTAAGTGGTTGGAAATTGTCGTATACATTATGTCTAATTCAGAAGCAAGCTCTCGAATAGTTGTGCGTGGATTGGCTTCAACTAAGGCTCTTAGTTGATAGTTGTCGACCACTATGCTTATCATCTTCAAGACTCTTGTCACTGCTACGAAATTTCTTGAACCACCATTGTGCTGTATGTTCATTAGTGGCTCCTGGGCCAAATGCATCGTTGATATCACAAGCTGTTTCAGTAGCTTTTTGGTCTAGCTTGAACTGGAATAAGAAAACTGTGCGAATTTGCTTTTTGTCCATGTTGTATTCAACGTTCTGGAAAAAATGGCCTAATTATTCAAAAATAAAAAGAGTAACACAATTAGATAAGGCGGAAATGGGTTTTAAAATGATATATAAAGTCAAAGTAATTTAATGAAAATTAATTTGAAAATACATCATTTAAAACCAAAATTAAAAGTTCCCCAAGAACTTTCTTGACAACTTAATAAGACATTTCACTATGAGTACAATGACAAATTTAGTGTGCAGGAAGGTATTCACCAGGACTTGGTTCTCAGTTTTATCTCATTCATCATCATCCTGCAGGCCATAACAGGATTTTAAAACTGCCTTAGTGGAGTCTGTAACAAAGTGCAAAAGAAATTCCAGGTATGGAAGCAAAATATGAAATCAAAGAGCCTTCAAGCTTACTTAGCAAGGACCGACGTTTCAGTAAGGAAGAAAAAAAAAAGATGCTACTCCAGCCAGGTAAAACGCTATGCCCAGTATGTACAAATAAAATTCTAATTGACAGTAGAAGAATTCTTGAAATGTGAACATTACAGAACCAAAAGTTGCAACCATTAGAATATTATTATTACTGTACAGATAGAAAGTGGGAAAACAGCTCAAATTGTTATTTCTTTACAAAGGGCAGTACCAGTGAGTGACATAAACTGGACAAGATGAGTGATGAGTAGCAGATATAATACAATGAACAATGTAAGCATCAGCCAAAATATGTGTGTGCAAAAGAACAAACAAGAATGAGAATCAATGAAAATCTCTCTAATGAGAATCAATGAAAATCTCTCTCATTTTCAACTTTTTCCACTACGATTCCCTAAAACTTGAGAACTACACAACCAATTTCATTCAAATTTTACACATGCCTTACTTAGGGTCCATGTAGTTTCATGGGCAAAAAAAAAGTTCAACTTCTTGCCTAGGGCGAGCCCATAGCAATATCATATCTTCTCCACTATTTCAGTACTAGCAGAGATACCCGTCATTGCTCGGTTACATTCAATTGAAGAATTAGACTTTTCTGTTATATATATATACAGATACACACACACACACATATATATATATCATCATCATCATCATCGTCATCATTTAGCGTCCGCTTTCCATGCTAGCATGGGTTGGACGGGTCAACTGGGGTCTGTGAAGCTGGATGCCCTTCCTAACGCCAACCACTCCGCGAGTGTAGTGGGTGTTTTTTACGTGCCACCTGCACAGGTGCCAGACAGAGCTGGCAAACGGCCACGAACGGACGGTGCTTTTACGTGTCACCGGCACGGGGCCAGGCGATGCTGGCAACGGACACGAACGGATGGTGCTTTTACGTGCCACCGACACGGGACCAGACAGAGCTGGCAAACGGCCATGAACGGACGGTGCTTTTACGTATCACTGGCATGGGGGCCAGCCGAGGCTGGCAATGAACGGATGGTGCTTTTACGTGCCACTGACACGGGGCCAGACAGAGCTGGCAAACGGCCATGAACGGACGGTGCTTTTACGTGTCACCGGCACGGGGGCCAGGTGAGGCTGGCAACGAACACGAACGGATAGTGCTTTTACGTGCCACTGACACGGGGGCCAGACAGAGCTGGCAAACGGCCACGAGCGAATGGTGCTTTTACGTATCACCGACACGGGTGCCAGACGAGGCTGGCAGCGGACACGAACGGATGGGTCACTTAACCCCTGCTTTCTGATATATGATTTGATTTTGATTGTTCTCACTGGTCTTGCCGGGTCTTCTGACGCACAGCATACTTCCATAGGTCTCGGTCTCTGGTCATTTCCTTGGTGAGACCTAGAGTTCGAAGGTCGTGCTTCACCACCTCGACCCAGGTTTTCCTGGGTCTACCTCTTCCACAGGTCCCCTCAACTGCCAGGGTGTGGCACTTTTTCACACACCTATCTTCATCCATTCTCGCCACATGACCATACCAGCGCAATCGTCTCTCTTGCACACAACATCTGATGCCTCTTAGGTCCAACTTTTCTCTCAAGGTACTTACACTCTGTCGACTATGAACACTGACATTACACATCCAACGGAGCATACTAGCTTCATTTCTTGCGAGCTTACGTAAATCCTCAGCAGTCACAGCCCAAGTTTCACTACCATGTAGCATGGCTGTACGTACACATGCATCATACAGTCTGCCTTTTACTTTGAGCGAGAGGCCTTTTGTCACCAGCAGGGGTAAGAGCTCTCTAAACTTTTCCCAGGCTATACTTACTCTAGCAGTTACACTTTCAGCACACCCGCCCCCGCTACTGACTTGGTCACCTAGGTAGCGGAAGCTATCAACTACTTCTAGTTTTTCTCCCTGAAACATGATAGAAGTTGGTCTCTGCATATTTTCAGAGTTTATTGCTCCTGAGCATATTCCACAGATAAAAACTATTTTCCTAGTTAGTCTTCCTTTGACATTACTACATCTCTTTGGCAGAATTCATAAGCAAAGCAATGATCTTAAGTTCGACCTGCTACACCACACTATCATGTTTTGCGCCGTATGGTCACCACCTTATATAGAAGGGGTGGTATTGGCTTAAGGCCTTTAGGTGTTCATGGAAGAAAAGCAAAGGAAGACAAGGTGAGATAAGGACTTCCAGTACAGGTGGAGGTGGCGGGAGGGCGGGCGCACCGAGCACTGGGAAAGATGAGATTTAAGCAACAGGAAGACCAGATTTGAGACGAAATGTTTTGCGGTCGTGCGAATAAGTTTCTGTGAGTGAAAGTTTATATGTTGTGGAGAAATGCTTCAGCTAGCATTTGAGACGAAAGACAACGATAACGATGATAAAAGGGGAAACAATAAGGCTTGATGATGGTGATAATAATACTTGCAAAAAACAATGAAAGGAGGAAACAGGTCGGAAACTTAAATATATCTTAGCTGATATTTTTCATCCTGAGTTTCGTGTTTCGTGTGTTACAGCCAGGAGAAAAAGAATAGTAAGGGACGGTCAAGCCTCGTGCATTGGGTTTTATAGGGGAGGGGTGCGGAGGTGTGAGTAGGAGGCAGAGCATATTGGCTAAGCCTGTGGAACCGAGTGAAAGTGAAATATATACAGAGAGAGAGAGAGAGAGAGACATAGTGATAAAAGAGGGAGAAAACGACACCGGAGAGAGAGAGAGAGAGAGAGATACATAGTGATAACAGAGGGAGAAAACGACACCGCGCACTGGGAAAGATGAGATTTGAGACAAAATGCTTTGCGGTCGTGTGAATAAGTTTCTATGTGTGAAAGTTGGGAAAGATGGGGTAGAGATTTAAGCGACAGGAAGACCAGATTTGAGACGAAATGTTTTGCGGTCGTGTGAATAAGTTTCTGTGAGTGAAAGTTTATATGTTGTGGAGAAATGCTTCAGCTAGCATTTGAGACGAAAGACAACGATAACGATGATAAAAGGGGAAACAATAAGGCTTGATGGTGATAACACTTGCAAAAAACAATGAAAGGAGGAAACAGGTCGGAAACTTAAATATATCTTAGCTGATATTTTTCATCCTGAGGTTATATATATATATATATATATATATATATATAGTATATATATATATATATATATATATATAGTATATATATATATATATATACTATAAAAATTTATGGATGTATTAGCGAAATGCTAATGCATGCACTAAAAATTAATATAAGCAGCCATGTATATATATGAATACATATGTAGTGAATCTTGCAGACATGAAGTGGATTCGATCCACCATAATCAAATTTCAAGTAACAGTTCAACAGAACTTTTCTTATGGTGGAACAATAGTTTTTCTGTGAGAGCAGTTTTACATTTGACAGATTGCCTTAGCTAGGCTGAAATAATGTCTTCACCACTTGACTCTTCTAATCTCTCTTAGACCACTAAAAGGTAGAATTAAGATAACAGATCACCAACTAAATTCATTGTTCTCAACGATGTCTACCCTTCTGGATAGTTATAAAAACAAGAAACCCTAAGCAAAAATATGGCTTTATTTATCAGCAACTGATCTTAACTGCCATGTGAGCCCTTACAGCATCCCTTCTGCTCTTCTGAAAACAGGTTGTTTTCTTCCAGATGCTTGCTCATTCTCTGCGATATTATTGCAGTAAAGGCTTTGTAAATTGTAGGGAGACAAGTTATCGGTCTGTAATTTTGTGAATTTGTTGTTTCAGTAGATTTGGGAATTAGGATAATATTCCATTCCGTGAGCCATTCAGGCATTGTCTCTGGCCCTGCTCATATTTCATTAAATTTCTCAGCCAGCATTTTATGTGTTCCTGTAAGGTTGATGTTGTTGTTGTTGTTCTTGTTATTATTATTATTATTATTATTATTGAGTGAGAGAGCAGTTCATGCCATCAAAGTGACACTGAGGTAAAATATACGAAGCCCAATATACCCATCATGACTACCCGTCTGATAAGGGTACACCAGGCACATGCATCACAACCATATGTGCGCGACATGGTGATCTCATATCAAGATAAACAGCACATGACCTTGCAGGTTGGGCCCAGTTAGAATTTTCTTCAGGTTGAGTAGCACATCCCACTCAAAAGGTCCCTGAATAAGGGTTGTTTAAGGATGTTGAAAGAACCACCCATGTTTCCAGAGGTGAATTATTCAAACCCCAAAAAGTCCCTCTCAACACATGGCTATGATGCTCCCCCACTACTTCTGCTCATGATCAGAGATGCACATATCGTCAGCCACTAAGGGACATGCTCAACTGGTTAAGGTCAAACAACTGACAAGCAAATCTGTGGTATTGAGCAGAATATTTGCTGTAGCCCATCTTTTATACCAAGACAAAACAATGTACATGATAACACTTCCAATCAGTTAAGATCAGAAGCCATGAGAGCCACTGCCTGGTACTTATTATTATTATTATTATTATTATTATTATTATGAAAAACTCTCAGCTTATTTTGTTGAGTATGATGGAAAGTATCAGCTGTCTACAGCAAACTGACTGAGATGATACTTGTGTACTGGTCATGCTTCAAGGACCCTGCGAAGAATTGTTGCAGTTCCAAGCTATACTGATTTTTGTAGTTGTTCTGTCTTTATATTTGTACCAATCTTTTTTAGCAATGTTGGGAGCTGAGTGCTGATACTTCCAAGAAGGCCAATTACTATTGGTATCATGTCTATTTTCCTCATTTACCACAACTTTCATATTTCTCACTTCAAATCGTTGTAGAAAGTCAGTTTTTCGTCTTTCTCTTTGATCCTGTTGTTACCGCGACATGCTATGTTGATATTATCACAGTAGTGTCTGTAGCGACGATTGCCTCGCTGCCCTCCTTCAATCGAGCAGGCAAGGCAGTTTTCTTTTGCCTGGTGGCTGTGGAAAAAGAGGTTGTTTGGTGGACGTGGCTGAAAGGTATTAGGACAGATACATTCCTCTTTGGTAGAGCTCTAATCGACGTTTTCATGTTTCACTTGAAAAGGAAATTGAGAGTGGAGAGGGAAGTGCTGTCCCTGAGTGAGTTTACTGAAAGGTGGGTGGATGGTACCTCTCTCAGTGTAGACCTATGAGTCATAGAATAGGAGATGGAGAGGACACTTACTCATGGTATTCAGGGAAATCTCGGACAGTGGGGTTCTTCGATTTCACCCAGAGGTCCTCCTGAATCAGGAGGGCTACATTTCTATCATCCACCCCACCACCTTTTTTTTTTAATTCTTTAAACCTTTGTATTCTATGCGTATGTCCCTTCTTTTTCAGTGTATACCATGTATATTAATTTTCTTTTCATTTCATTATATGTAATCTCCCACACTTTATGTCCGTCTGTGTATTTCTCCCTCATTCTTAGCTCTTGTGGCAAATGAAATTATTATTATTATTATTATTATTATTACCTTTATTGAGAGAGAGAGCAGTGCATGCCATCAAAGTGATATTGGGGTAAAATATACGAAACCCAGTATACTCATCATGACTACCTGTCTGAAAAGGGTACACCAGGTACATGCATCACAACCATATGTACTCGACATGGTGATCTCATATCATGATAAACAGTGCATGACCTTGCAGGTGGGGCCCAGTGAGAATTTTCTTCGTGTCGTGTAGCTCATCCCACTCAAAAGGTCCCTGAATAAGGGTTGTTTAAGGATGTTGAACGAAACACCCATGTTTCCAGAGGTAAATTATTCAAACCCTAAAGAATTCCTCTCAACATATGGCCATGATGCTCCCCCACTAGTTCTACTGGTAATCAGAGATATGCATTTTGTCAGCTACTAAAGGACATTCTCAACTGGTTATAGTCAAACAACTGACTTCAAATCTGTAGTGTTGAGCAGAATATTTGCTGTAGCCCATCTTTTATACGAAGACAAAACAATGTACATGATAGCACTTCCAATCAGTTAAGATCAGAAACCATGAGAGCCAGTGCTTGATTATTATTATCATCATCATCATCATCATTATTATTATTTACTTTTAATCTGCATGTTTGTCACAATACCTTGCCAAGACACATCCACCATGCTAGGGCGAGTGAAGGATAGGAGATGCTACAGTATGATTGAAAGCTTAGGGAGAGGAATGGCAGGTTCAGTAGCGAAATATCTTCATTTAAGACAGCACATTTTTTTTAAACGCATAATGTTTTTTCTAATGTTATGGGCAGTACTTGTCAGCACAGTCTTTTGGATTTTTCTGAGACATAATTCTCGATGTTTCTGATATCCCTTTCTGATATCCCAAGGGCACCTATAATAACAGGAACAGTTCTAGCTTGAAGATGCCATATCTTTTGCATTTCAATTTTCAGGTTCTTATATTTACTTAATATGTCAAATTCCTTTATAGATATATTTTTATCAGTGGGAACACTTACATCTATTAATCTACAAGCATTTTCTTCACTGTTCTTAATGACTATGTCTGGTTGATTAGTCTGGATTGTTCTGCCGGTGTTGACTGGAAAATCCTACAGGATTGTGAAATTTTTACCTTCAACGTCTGGCTCAGGATAATGTTCATACCAGTAAGCAGGAGAGCTGATTTTGTTGTGTTTACATATTTTCCATTGTAAATACTGTCCTACCCTGTTGGGGCGACTTTTTGTATTCATTTAGTGTCAGGACTGGACATCCCAAGACAAGATGGTCTCTTGTTTCATCAAATGTATTGCAGAATCTGCATTTATGATCAGAACCATTTTGAAGAAAATTGGCCTGGTAGTTTTTTGTAAGCAGTCTCTGCATTCAGTCCTAAACTTCTCGGCCACTGATGGGTTATTGCTTGGTCTGCATCAACATTTCGACTTCGAAGTATATACTGTCCATGCAGAGGCTTCTATTTCCACTGCTCCTCAGCTTGTTTCTACCCATTCTTTTTTGCAGTCTGTTTGATCCATTTTACCTGTTTGGTGGCAGTAGTTACAGGTTCTTCACCTAATTCAGGGGTAATGCCAAGTTCCCTTGCAAATTTACAAGCTTACTTGACATTAGAATGTGATATTTTGCTGCTTTCATGTTTGTATACAAGCAGATCTTATAGCACAGTTCTACCAGCATCTTTCTTTTTCCCCAATTACTTCTAGGTAGGTACAGATGATCAACGTCTGCCTTTGGATGGTCATGTTCCAAGATGTTAGTAGTTTTCTTGCCTTCCTGTCCAATGAGAGAGCAGTGCATGCCATCAAAGTGACATGGGGCAAAACATACAAAGCCCAATATACCCATCATGCCTACCCATCTGATAAGAGTACACATGCATCACAACTATATATACACAAAATGGTGATCTCATATCAAGATAAACACTACATGACCTTGCAGGTGGGGCCCAGTGAGAATTTTCTTCACGTCAAGTAGTTCATCTCACTCAAAAGGTCACTGAATAAGGGTTGTTTAGGGATGTTGAACGAAACACCCATGTTTCCAGAGGTGAATTATTCAAAT
The DNA here is from genome assembly GCF_006345805.1 of Octopus sinensis. NCBI lineage: Eukaryota > Metazoa > Mollusca > Cephalopoda > Octopoda > Octopodidae > Octopus > Octopus sinensis. Next base: position 25,156,141 of record NC_043010.1, on the reverse strand, counting down.
CCCAAAGAATTCCTCTCAACACATGGCTATGATGCTCTCCTACTACTTCTGCTCGTGATCAGAGATGCACATTTTGTCAGTCACTAAGGGACATTCTCAACTGGTTAGGGTCAAACAACTAACAAACAAATCTGTGGTATTGAGCAGAATATTTGCTGTAGCCAAACTTTTATATATAGTAGAAAGGGTTGTTGTTGTTGTTATTATTATTATTATTAGTAGTAGTAGTAGTAGCAGCAGCAGCAACAGCATTAACTCAGCAAGCTAGCAGTATCATTTCCCCACCGAGGAAAATGTTTAGCGGTCTTTCGTCCTCAGCTCAAATGCCGCCAAGGTTGGCTTTGCCTGTCAGCCCTTGCTGTCGATGAAATAAGTATCAGTTGAATAATGGAGTTGATGTTAGCCTTACATTTTATCTGGTGGGTGGGGTCAATAAAACAAAGAACCAGTTTAATATTGTGGTCGAATAAACGAATTTCTGCCCCACAAAAGAAAACTAGGGACCTTCTAACTTTAATTAAAAAATATTTTTTATGACATTTCTGTATTTACGTTATTTTACTTTTTAGATTGTGATAATGTACCAGGGGTATTTAAACAGCCAAACTATGTTATCGGTGGAACAGTGCCTTGTGTATTTTAATAATTATACTATGATTATTTTACTAAACGTGGATGCAAAACCGAATGTATATTAAATGATAAAACATCGCTGAAACACATTTCTTTCACTTTTCTTTATTATTCTATGAGTTGCAAATTGCAATCACAGGTGTACATGCACATGCATACACACACACACACACCCATGTATGCATACTTATATTTATATTTATATAAGCTTACAAGGGGTTTCCACTCTTTAGGAATGGTCACTTGTCGCTTGAAGACCAAACCTCGTTCAGGGTGACTATCGACCTCCCGAACACATGAAAATTCATGAACTGATCTTGGAGGACCGTCACTAAGCAATTGACGAACTTGTTGATGTGACTGCTGTGTCCTGGAGCTCCTGCCACAAAACTACAAATGATAATAAAATAAACAAGGTAAGTATAGATAGGAAAATAAACCCCAGGATAAATGGCCAAGGTTTTAAAAACAGGAAAAATAATAACTTTTAATCTGCATGTTTGTCACAATAACTTGCCCAGACACACCCAGCATGCGAGGGTGAGTGAAGGATAGGAGATGCTACAGTATGACTGAACACTTGGGGAGGGGGAATGGCATACCGACATTCTGTAACTTGTTTATATTTTCAATCCACATCATTCACTAGTTGTTACATTATTGCTCTTATTTCCATCCACAACAGGTCTGAACATTTTAATAAACCGTTTTTCTTTTATCTTTCTTCCAACCTCATTTGTGTCATGTAGTTTGTGGACAAGAAAAATTAGAAACATTTTCTGACCACATGTTGTATGTTTGCTCAATGGAATTTGGCGAACATTAGTGTCCCGGATTTATTGTCTGTGGACTCATGAGCATTCCGATAATGCATTCCCCGTCTTGCCAATATATAGTTCCTCACAATTAGGGCATTTAATGCAGTAGATCAAATTTCTGCTTTTGCAGTTCACATCTGTGGTTGAGGGAACCTGTGGAAGAGGTAGACCGAGGAAAACCTGGGACAAGGTGGTGAAGCACGACCTTCGGTCTTTAGGTCTCACCGAGGAAATGACCAGAGATCGAGACCTTTGGAAGTATGCTGTGTGTGAGAAGACCCGACGGGACAAGTGAGGCTATAACCTGTGGCCCCTACCTGGGATGTAGTCAGTCCACCAGTGCATACCTTCCTTCTTGGGACACATAACTCTACTTGTGAAGACCTGTTGAGGCAAGTGAGAATCAAAAAATCAAATCAAAATCGAAATCGATCAACATCAATGGAATTTGTAGTTGTGGTACCAGTGCCGGCGGCACATAAGAGAACGTGGCCGTAGCCAGCACCGCATCGACTGGCCTCTGTGCTGGTGGCACGTAACAAACACCGTCCGATCGTGGCCTTTGCCAGCCTCGCCTGGCCTCCATGCTGGTGGCACGTAAAAAGCACCATCCGAGTGTGGCCGTTCGCCAGCCTCGTCTGGCACCTGTGTCGGTGGCACATAAAAAGCACCCACTACACTCACGGAGTGGTTGGCGTTAGGAAGGGCATCCAGCTGTAGAAACACTGCCAGATCTGACTGGCCTGGTGCAGCCTTCGGGCTTCCCAGACCCCAGTTGAACCGTCCAACCCATGCTAGCATGGAAAGCGGACGTTAAATGATGATGATGATGATGATCTGCATTTGTGAAAATCGGTCCATTTTTTTTGTTCTAATGGATCTACCAGTATGCATGTATTGACATATTCCACATCTGTTATCATTACACTTGGATAGTGTGAATGTTTTATCCTGTTTGTTCATATTGAATTTTGCCTATTGCTTAAGATAAGTGTTTGATTAGTTATTATGGTGCAAAGCTATATTGGCCTTTGCCTTTCCCCTAGATAACATCGGTGGCGTAGAGAGGGGAGGCTGGTATGCATGAGCGACTGCTAGTCTTCCGTAAACAACCTTACCTGGACTTGTGTCTCGGTGGGAAATTTTCTAGGTGCACTCTCATGCTCACTCATGACCAAAGGAGTCTTGTGTGTGTGTGTGTGTGTGTATATATATATATACCATTTTTTATGCTTTCCTTTAATTTTTTGCACTGACACGAATGGTAATACATAACTATTTTAATTATTATTATTATTATAATGTTTTTTTCTTACATGTTTGTATTACCATTTGAAATGGTCATATGTGGAAATTAAATTCTAATTTGAACATTTAACATCTTCTCTTCTCCATTTTTCTAATTATTAGTAGTGCTTTATATAAGATTTTATCTTATACATACCTATAACAAACTTTTTAGTTATATATATATATATATAAGGGTTGGAATCAAAGGGCCTTAGAATAAATGTAGCAAAGACCAAAGTATTAGTAAGCAGCAAGAGGTACTCAGCACACACCCCCTCGGGTAGGTGGCCCTGCTCAATCTGTAGGAAAGGTACAGGTAGAAACTCCATAAGATGCACCCAATGTAAGTTATGGACACATAAGAGGTGCAGCAACATTAAAGGGAAATTAACAGATAAGATAGCTTTCATGTGCGGCAGATGCACAGGGACAATAGACACAACAGACACTCAGAAAACAGATTCCATCACACTCCAGGGAGAGAAACTAGAAGTAGTTGATAGTTTCCGCTACCTGGGTGACCAAGTTAGTAGCGGAGGTGGATGCACAGAGAGTATCACCACTAGAATACGAATAGCCTGGGTAAAGTTCAGAAAGCTCCTACCCCTACTGGCAACAAAAGGTCTCTCCCTCAGAGCGAAAGGTAGATTGTATGATGCATGTGTGCGAACTGCCATGCTTCACGGTAATGAAACATGGGCTGTGACTGCAGAGGACATGCGTAGACTTGAAAGAAATGAAGCTAGCATGATCCGCTGGATGTGTAGTGTCAGTGTGCACGCAAGACAGAGTGTAAGCATCCTGAGAGAAATGCTGGATATAAGAAGCATCAGATGTGGTGTGCAAGAGCGACGCTTGCGATGGTATGGTCATGTGCTGCGGATGGATGAAGAGAGATGTGTGAAGAAGTGCCACTCCCAAACAGTTGAAGGTATCAGGGGGAGAGGTAGACCCAGGAAGACATGGGATGAGGTAGTCAAGCATGACCTCAGAGCATTGGGCCTCACTGAGGCAATGGCGAAGGACCGAGATCTCTGGAGATATGCTGTGACTGCAAAGACCCGGGCTGCTTTCTGCAGCAATTCCACATACCCCCTACCCATTCAAAGTACCCCGGATCCCCAAAGTACCCCGGACCCCGTTGCTCCCGTGCCGCTGGCACGTTAAAAGCTCGAACCGATCGTGACCGATGCCGGACCCCCCGGCCCCCGTGCAGGTGGCACATAAAAAGCACCCACTCCACTCACGGAGTGGTTGGCGTTAGGAAGGGCATCCAGCCGTAGAAACTCTGCCAGATCAGACTGGAGCCTGGAGCGGCCCCTGGCTTCCCAGACCCCGGTTGAACCGTCCAACCCGTGCTAGCGCGGAAAACGGACGTTAAACGATGATGATGATGATGATATAGGCGCAGGAGTTGCTGTGTGGTAAGTAGCTTGTTTACCAGCCACATGGTTCCGGGTTCAGTCCCACTGCGTGCCACCTTGGGCAAGTGTCTTCTACTATAGCCTCAGGCCGACCAAAGCCTTGTGAGTGGATTTGGTAGACGGAAACTGAAAGAAGCCTGTCGTATATATGTATATACATATGCGTGTGTGTGTTTGTGTGTCTGTATTTGTCCTCCTAGCATTGCTTGACAACCGATGCTGTTGTGTTTATGTCCCCGTTACTTAGCGGTTCGGCAAAAGTGACCGATAAAATAAGTACTGGGCTTACAAAAGAATAAGTCCCGGGGTCGAGTTGCTCGATTAAATGCGGTGCTCCAGCATGGCTGCAGTCAAATGACTGAAAGAAGTAAAAGAGTAAAGAGTGTATATATATATATATATATATATATATATATGAGAGAGAGAGAGAGAGAGGTACAGATGTCAATCCATTACGGCTGTTTCTAATGACTCCTATAATTGATTAATGAAAATGAAATAGTAGCAGAATCACTGTAAATGATTTTGCCCCGTGGATGGATTTTAAACTATGTCAAGTCATTCTTATTGTCCTCTATTTTGAAGTTCATGAATTCATCTGACGGAAACGGTTTCTTTACAATGATGTAATGTTTTCATTAATCAATTAAAGGAGTCATTAAAAACGACCATAATGGATTGACACCTTTGTTACTCATTTATATTTTATTCACCTGTCTCAGAATCTGCCCTTCATAAATATTATGGACAGTATTTTTGATATAAAGTACGTCTGAAGAGCTAAGAGCGGATTTATTCACTAAGCTCGATCTAATTATCTACATCCACTGCAACAATATCATTCGCCCGGTACTTATCTACCAAGTTTGATACTTACTTAATATTGTTGTGTGTGTATATTATTCCGACCTAATGAGGTGCCTCAAATTAAGTACCTAATTCAACTGAATCTTACCTATATCTATATATAAAGAAAAGGGAGGTAGTCAAGTTTTTTATGAATATTTATCTAGCGCTTTAGTCCCTTTGAGGCATTCATCAAGAATAATGGGGCTTTTAAAGAAAATTCATACATTTTATATATATGTGAGTTAGTTATAAAAAAATCTGAAGGCTGAACTTGTTTTCTAGGGTTTGGGGAAGATGTTTTGGGAGTGGTTGAGATGTTCTTTGTTATTTAGACTCTATATGTGTGGTAGTAATTCTGAGAAGGTGAACATCAGACGTGGTCTATGTAACCTAGGGCCAAGTTCAAAGATGTAAGACGCCATGATATCACTGTCACTGGAAACACCCAAAGACCATTTGCAGCTTGAGGGAACTTGGTTTTCATGATATGTGGGACATGTTTTACAATCTTTACACTATTCACAGAGCAATGAGCAGCAGTCATGGTATCAGCATTTTGAAAATCCTGAACAAATCATCCTCAAATAACTCTACCAATATTCACATGGCTTCCTTTCTCCATGTCAGCTAACTTTTTCTTAACTACAATTTTAATCTTTGTGCTCTTCAACACCACTGACTGTTCACCAATACATCAAGATGTTCCTCAAAAAGGAAGACATAAAATGCATCAAATTTTGCCCAAACACCTTCTGTGTATGAGTGAGTGTGTGTGTGAGAGAGAGAGAGAGTGGGGGTGACATCATGCTACCCCACTTCTTTGAACAAGGCCTTAATGTGAAGTTGCTGGAGACTGTGGTCAATTCTTGGCTGGAGAGAGAGCTGCTGCTGGAAGGCCATGTATGTGGCAGCAAGATTCAGCTCTGGAAAGAGTCATAAATGGTTGTCGGAGAATTTCTACGATTTCACCAGCCCCTTTTCTAGCCACCTGATTCCATCAATTGAATTACATGGTTTACTATGTGTGGGGCACAGTTGTGAAAGAGACCCACTGCTCTGATGAGCTACTGTCCTACCCTATCATTCATTGGATATAAATATCCTCTGTTGCTGCTGAAACAGCCATCATCTCTTGTGTAGGACCCATCAACAGCTGCAGTAATCACCGAAAATATTATGCCCGCTACCAACACTGCATCCATGTCCCGGCATTTTATAGCTCCACCTATAAGTATAACAGCCAAATCACCCTCAAACTATTCTCGACACTCGTAAGAAAGATGGTTAAACTTTGAATGTCTTTGATCACAGATCAGCTTCATTGTGTATAATCAGAGGCTAAACAACAGTGATTCCTCTCTTTGGCATCAATTTACTATCTGTCCCTGCATGCAACCATGGTTGGAAAGTTCACCATGCAATCATGTGATTTTGTGTTCAATTACACTTTGTTTTAAAGTAGTGAAAGAGACAGACGAGCTGTCAACGAAAATCTATACTGAAGCCGTAGCAGATCTGAATGATATCTCATACACTGCGCAGCATCTGTTGCTGTAGAAATTCTTGAGGTTAAAAGCTAAAGAAAAACAAGTGTAAAAGATGCAGGGTGGGAACAAAGAGTTGAAAGTAAATTGAACAGCTCTTGGCAAGATAAATGTAACCCCAAACCAGCTGTTGTTGCTCTTCAACATCATACAACACTGTTGTCGCTATTCATTTCGAGCACCCTTGCTATTTAAGGTTTCTTTCCTCTCCTGCCCCGTACCCACCTCGTTATCAATCTCATCTTCCATTCAATTCAAACCTGCCGTCAGCCAGATCTTTCCTGAAACACCCTCTTCCTTTACATGTGTCCTGGAACTGGATAGCCTTCTAGTCTGCTCTTCCTTCAGCACCTCACCACACAACTTGAATCTGTTGTTGAGTAGAATCCTTCTCCCAAATCTCATATAAACACTGACTCCAACCTGTTGTTTCTATTCATGTTGCTTTTATATTTCACATAATATATTGGGTTCCTACACACTAGCTTGGTAGCAATTCTTGAGGAGAAAGAAATAATAATTATGGCAGAAGGAAAAGATGGCTCCTCTATGAGGTTACTCAACATACAAGAAATAGCAGCCAAATCTTCCTCACATCACATTGCCATCTTAAAAAATGGAAAGGACATATTCAATAATGTAGTCTTAGAAATATGAAAAGATGGCACGGTTGTGACTGGAATATTAATCTTAAGACTTTAGGCCTCTGCAATGAAGGCTGCCCTGAATTTAAATAACAGCAACAACAAAATTGTTGTGTGGAAGTAGAACGCCCCTACTGGTTGGCTCTTAATGGACTGTGCCACAATATAAATGGACATATGCAGAAAGCGGTGTAGAATAGTATAAAGCTGAGAGTTGCATATTGTCGAGGGGTATTACCAGTATCTTGAGTAGAACGATTTGCGAGGATATTATCATTATCCCATGATTTCGTACATCGAACATGCGACAACAACAAAAATAATATGAATAAAACAACTGATAAAATAATAGTCAATGTTAAAAAGGTATTCTTTTCTTTGAAAAAAATTATTGTTCTCATATAATAAGATTTTGTGAAAGAATTGATTCGTTAAATGTGGCTGTATTTGTTTCAGTATTATCTCTATGCTTGATACCGACTGAGTCGCAGAACTGCTTAAAGTGGGTGTGTTCTAGTTTCTTCATTACATTGTTGAGAGCATATATCTGAAAGGCAATAAGTAATGTAGTTAGTTAAGTTAGTGTTAACATATTCAACGTAGGAAAGACAAATGAAAACAGATAGACAGATATATAGACAGATAGTTAAGTAGACAGATATATAGACATAGAGATAACCCTAATTAGAAATAAAGAACATAATTACATTGCAAAACTGCACTCAGATTTGTCGATGAGCTCTAATAAAACCGAAATATGTGCGGATTTCTCATCATGCGACCAAAGACTATTTAGTGTAATTTATATTTAATCTGTTTTAAGTTATCTCTACCTTTCTTGGCCAGAAATGATTAACCTCACTCACACATACACACACACACACACACAAACATGGGTGCACACGTATGCATACACCGAGAATTCACAAAGTTTCCATTTGTTGATCTACCAGAGGTAGCAGTCAAATTTCCTTCAAATTGCACATTACCATCTTAAATTAGGAATACAATGGATAATGAAGTCTCAGATAAAATCTATATGCCAATACTATGGTGACTGTCTTCTCCTTACAGAGCTTGACTTTTACTTCTACCTTTAGTTTCTCTTTCCTAGTGTAAGCTCTAAAATGATTTTTGCACCCTGAAAGGTATTTGAAGGGCTGATCACCTATACTACAATAGTGTCTCATCTCAGCATTGGCTCCATTTGCCACCTGTCTCCTATGGATGTTCAAGTGCTGCTTCAATCCTCCACTGACCTGAACGTATTTCACAGACATTGCACTGAAACTGATCGTCCAGAGTGAGATTCCAATAGTTCAGGTATACCTTACCAACATGGGCACGCTAGTATGATCTTATACTAGCTTAAAATATGCGTACTTTTGTACCTAAGAAACATTTAAAGAAGTAATAAGAAACTCACACAACGCGCTATTTGTTTATGAAATTTCCTTTCATTTCACCATACTTAACTCTATCAAGCTGAAAATCTTTAACAACACTCCAAATCCTACACATACATACATATGTATGTACGTGCATGTATGTATGTATGTGCATGTATACATACACATAGGTGTTTGTGTGTATTTGTGTGTGAATGTTTCTGTACATACATATGTATACATATACATATACATGTATACATACACACACACACACACGTGTTATGGACTTCTGCATTGTTTCCATCTGCTAAATCATTTCTAAAGACATTGGTAGCCACTGTCCTATAGTAAAAGACACTTACCATGCACTGGCAAGCTGAAACTGAAACCCCAAGAATGTGAGCTGCATAATGTCATTCAAACCACTCTTACTATTTTAGCAAAGCAGGACATTAAATAGTGGAGTGCTAGATGCATGATGGCCGTAGAATAAACAGTATGGGCACGAACTGAAGACCTTTAATCAATGTAATGAGTAACCGTGTTATGGGGATCTCTACAAATTTTTCTATAGAAATTACAACCAGCACTGAAGTGCACTTTTAACACAGGAATTACACGGCATTGACCTATAAATGCGTTTAATATATTTTGTAACATTATGGTTGCATAACGTAATACCAGCTTCCAGGAAGGTGTTTAATATGTAAATTAGTATATCCAATAATGTTACACCATTATATGCAGTGGCTATTTAAGCAATGAGTTTGTGAATGATAAACAAGTTAGATGGGTGCAGATGAAGGAACAAAATCTTCCAAAATATGGCATATATGCCCATTACCCATTTTTACATCTTCAATTTCATTGTTTCTTTATAAGTGACATCTCAGATAGGAAGTGTCATCACAAAATTAGAGCTGGCTATAACTTCTGTAGAAAACCTGTGGAGATGGCCTTAACACACAATCAATTCAACATTCCAATGTTTCACTTTCATCAACCTTTTTCTTCTATATTTTCTGCCACTCCAAACATGCTTGTTGTTTTACTTATCTGGCTGTACAGTACAATGTCATATGCTTTTTTGTAATCTAGTCATGCTAATTTAGTTCCCGTTTCTCTGTGTCTACAATTTATAATTATCATTTTATCAACTAATAAGTGGTCTTTTGTTGCCCTACTTTGTTTCTTGCATCCTTTCCGCTTTTTTGGAAGTAGATTGTTACTTTCTAAATGATTATATAGCTTTTCCACTAAGATGCTGGTCATAAGCTTCCGTATAAGTGATAAACAGGTTATAGGTAAAAAATTTGATATCAAGTTACTTTTCAAGGGATCCTTGAGATATAACAGAGTTCCTCCACTTGTCATCCAGATAGGGGTGTGGCTATGTTGCAGGCATTTATCCAGTTGTGCAGTGATCCTTTCATCCAACTGTGTAAAGTTCTTCAGCCAATAGATTGATTTTGATGCCCTTTTGTCTTGGCACAGTTGCAAGTTGTCTTTCCACCTGTGTTAGCCACTCAGTGCTTTCTTTATGTCTCACCGGTCTGTTCCACAGTTCCCTCCAAAATTTCCTGATGTTGTTCCATCTCTATTTCCACAAAAAAGATGCCTTCTATTCGATTGGAAAAGTCTATTCTCTGCAAAGCCTTTGCATCATATTTTTTCAGTCTGGCCTTTAATGCTGTCCCCTTTTGTATCAAATCTTCATCTGCCATTTGCTTTCCTGTTTCTTCTTCTAACCTTTACTGTCCTCTCAATTTTATGATTACTACCTCATTCAGTTGCTCCAGTTCTTTCCATGTCTTTTCTAACTTCATTCATATTCTCTTCTTCCAATTTTGTTCTTTCTTTTCATTTCCTTTCATTTTCTGTTTGCATTCTACTATGTTAGCTATAGAATTAGCAGCAGCGATGATCAGCTGGTTTCTTTCACTTAAGTTTTCTGTTCTAATCAAACTCAAAACGTCATTTACTTCAACGGTGGTTCTCCTAACATCCTCTGTCTATATAATTCATTGTTCCCATTACACATTTTGCTCGCAGCAACTCTAAAATCTCCTTCCCTTTGTCATTCAAATCTTGATCACCAGTTACTCTCACCTGTCCAACTTGATCATCTTCACCACTTTCTTCATCAGCAATCTCAGGCACATAGTGATTTCCTTCTTTTTCATATTCTTCATCTTTTACTCCTTCATTACAACTTTCTGCCACTGCTTTTTCTCTCTCTTCCTTCTCATTTCTTATTCTTCTCTGGATTTCTTCAACTGCTAATCCTGTAAGCCAGTCAGTCATACAAATTGCTCTAGCCTGGTTTATCAGTCACTGGGCGGATGTTTCAAAACCTCATTTTTCATCCTATATTCTGTTCATTTGTTTCATGAAACCTCATTTATTCAGCTCACTTCTTTTTCTCATTCCATTTTTTCCCTTTTGCACTTTTGACTTTAATTCAGGTCCTGATTAATGGCTTGATGATGACTTGCACAGAATCATTCGCCCGTAGGGCCAAATGCTTAGCGGTATTTCATCTGCTATGTTCTGAGTTCAAATTCTGCCGTGGTCGACTTGGCCTTTCATCCTTTCAGAAATTGATAAATTAAGAACCAGTGAAATACTGGAGTAGATGTAATCGATTTGTACTCTTCCCCAAAATAGCTGCCCTTGTGGCAAAATTTGTAACCATTATGGTTGTTGTTGAGGTGCAGACGATCTTTCTTGATCTGACAGCTAAGTTGGTGGTGTTACATGTGAGCGACAGTAAAAGCAGTGCCTTCAGATGGCTACATTTCTACAGACGTCTAGACACCTTCCTTGGTGCATCCTGTTCTTTAGTTCTAGTAGGGACTTGCAGTGATATTCATGACACACAATGGAATTGTATAGGGTTAACCCATAGAAGATGCAAAAGCCTCAAAAACATGCTTAGACTCTTTCAGCTGTTTGAAAGATACTGATTGGATCTCCCAAATATGCCAATGTGGACTTGGAGCCACAATGATGGATCTTCCATATTGTACATAGATTATTTGTTAGGTTAACAGACAGAAATATGTTAGGGTGTTCAAAATTCAAACTGGTCGGCTACACAGATCATAAATTTGTAATCTTCACAGTCACCTTAGATAGGACTCAGAGACCTGGCTACAGGAAGTTGAACGCATCTTTCCCAACATAAAAAGACTACAGCAGTGACTCCTAATGTGGGATATATGTCCCACTGATGGGGCCTGGAAGAATTGTGCTGGGGCTGCTTTTCTAAGACAAAGATATTCTGACATAAAACTTGCAGTCAAACTAGTAGCAGTCATCTTACAATGCTTGTCACTGGGACATACTATGACAATCAAGTGAGTGGCAGAAGTGTTATACAAGCTTTTTTCACTTAAATCAAATGACGTACAAATGTCTGACAATCGTTTCATTGTTTTTTATCTGTTTTGTATTTTCTAAAGTCTTATGGTAATGGATGCATGTGACGTGTACAGGCCTGAAAAGTCATATCCGAGCTCATTCATGGATGAAAGTAAATCAGAACAATCATGCTGAATGTGAGAGGGCTAACATCTGACAAGATGCGGCAGTCACAATAGGTATGTATGTATGTTTGTGTATCTTTGCCTTGGCATCGTGTGTCTTTTAATGAATGTCATTCATTTTCCAATATTCATTGAAAACATGTTTGGCCATACAGGAATACTACTTTGCTTGGAAGCAAGTAAAAATGTGTGACAGGAAGGGCATCTGAACACAGAAAATTCAGTGGCAATGAACTTTGTCCAAACCATATAAGCATGGTAAAGTGGATGTTGAAGTGACGATGGCATCACTGATAAAGAAGATGATGATGATGATGACGACAACGACAATAATGATGCAAATTATATACGTATATGTACACACACTAGCAGAGATACCCGGTGTTGCCCGGTTACGTTCAATAGAAGAATTAGACTTTTCTGTTATATATATATATATGAATACACACACACAAATATATGTATATTAATATAAATACATGAAAGTACATGAAGTTTGTTAAAAAAATGGGGATCATGTATATACCTCCTGGCTGTTGAGATTATAACACCTCGTTGTAAACAATGTTCCTTGTTTTTCCTTGTGGAGCATATACAAAAAGGTTTCTTTTGGTTCCTACTCTTGAGCAGCCAACATACAGTTGCCTATGCGAGAAGCAGGGCTCTTCCAAGAGAAGACCAGCTACAGAGAGGGTTTGACCCTGAGATTTGTTAATGGACATGGCAAAGCTGACACGAAGGGGGAATTGCAGTCTTCTGAATGTAAATGGAATTTCTGCTCCTGATGGAATAAGAGGAAATCTTGGAATAAAGACGTCATCACCTTTTCCACATCCAGAAAGAATAATCGCCTCGATAATGTGTAATATCATTTTCTTTATCACCAGTTGTGTCCCATTGCAAAGTCTTGGTGTTTCCAGATTGCGGAGTAGCATTACAGGAGTTCCAACTTTAAGTGGAGGTAGTCGAGGAGGGCTCCAGTGAATTGAAAAACTCAGGAGGGTAGTTCACAACATCATTTATATCTGGAATTGTATCAACAGATTTGTAAGTGTGTATAGTGCCGGGAAGAGAATGCATTAGCTGTTGATTAAGTTTGTTAACAGCAACGTTTTTTGGAGCTAATATTGCTCTTTCACACATCCAATTGTGATTTTGGTAGTTTTGTGTGAAGTTGGGAAAGACTTTGTTTTTGAGGTCATCTACAGAATTAACAACAGAGGAAAATGACCACACTTCCATTTGTCCTGCAGCATCGAGAGGCATCTTGCCTTCACCAAGTGTCAAAATGTCCTGTGCAAACTTTGTGGACATTGTGTCGCCGTGTAGCTGAGCTCTCATGTTAGTGGTGAGACTAAAGATTGTAACATGATGCCACAGGGTAGAGGACTTTAGGCATGCTTGAACTTCATCAGCTCTAGTGCCTTTCGGAATGACAGGAAGAGTTTGCCTGAAATCACCTGACAACAGAAGCGTTACACCTCCCATTGGAGGCTGACAGTCTCGGATGTCTTTCAGAGCTCTATCTAATGCTTCCAAAGCTCCCTTGTGAGCCATAGTGCACTCATCCCAGACAATTACATAACACATTTTAAGTACTTGTCCCTGATCTGAGCTTTTGTTGATGTTGCATGAAGGCATTTCGGATGCTGCTAAATTGAGAGGGAGTTTAAAAGTTGAGTGTGCTGTCCTGCCACCGGGTAACAAAGTAGCTGCAATGCCAGAGGAGGCTACAGCTACTGCAATGTACACGTATGCATACACCAGCGAGAATTCACAAAATTTCCATTTGGTAGCATCAGGATGCTACCTAACTTCTGCAAGGAGAAGCTTTGTAATAAATGTTTTTCCTGTTCCTCCAGGAGCATCGAGGAAGAAGATTCGTCCCTCGCATTGGCGTACACTGTTAAGAATAGTTCTGTAGGCCTGCAGCTGGTCCGGAAGTAATTTAGGCTCATTTTCAACAATGTACTTTGAAAGCACTTGAGTGTCGTAGGTTGTTTCACGAATGACAGCAGTGGGAAGGCTATTTGACCCTGACCTGAATGCTTGTGGCGGGCCATACGTCGACAATTCATTTCCACCCAGTTTAGCAATTCTGTCTTCAACGTCAATGAGTGTTTTGTAATAGATTTCATTGCTGATACCCTCCATGTCAGGATAGAGCAGTTGAGCTTGGCGCTGAAGGGGACAATGTTTTTGAGATTCCGGTTCGAATGTAAGGCAGGTTTGAAAGTGTTCCCAACAGTTATTAGTTGTAGTGGTAGAGTGTTTATGCCGAATATGTACGTATGCATGTATATATATGTATGTATGCCTGTATATATGCACAAAATCCACTGAGAAGGCTTTTGTTGGTCTGAAGCTACAGCAGAAGACACATGCCAAGTCACCACACAGTGGGACTGAACCCAGGACCATGTGTTTGGAATGTAGTTTGTTACCACACAGCCACACCTGCCCCTATGTATGTGTGTGTATGTGCATATGTGTGTATGGGTAAATATGTTATGCATGTATATATGTGTATATATATGTGTACATATTACATGTACATCTATATATATACATCTAGACATAAAATACAAAATACAAAGTTATATCTTGATATCGCTAGTGATAACAATACTCAAAATATATAACAGACTGGAATTGTAGGCCTGTCTCTTGCAATTTCGATCAATTGGATCTTGTCCTCCCTCTTGTATAAAAGTGTACGGCTGCAGCGAAATTCATTTTTGGACTTTCTTCTATCGAAGGCATTTTAACAAAAATGCTTCCGTAAAGACGGTGAAAATATTGTCAATTTCCCCAAACAGGGACACAATTCAATTTTTAGACAATAACCAAAGCCCCTTCTCCGAAAGGGGGAGGGTTACGCTTTACAATTATTTAACAAATGCAACACAACAACGTTTCCCTGACGAGGAACCAAAAAACGTGATTACAATAGTCAAACAGTAATAATAATAACAAGAAACCTTTTAAATTCATCCCCATTTATGTGAAACCACTTATTCAAGTTCAAGTCATTGATGCTATTTTATACGAATTGCTAATACACACACACACACATAATAAGGGTGAAAAATTGAATATTAATTTGATTAATATGAATCAAAAACCAGTGGTGTAGCATATAAGACCATAGCGGATCTTCCTCTGGCAAAAAGGATGACCACTATTAATGGCTCATCTCTGTTATATAATACTTTCACTTTTATAGTTTCACACTTGCAAAGAGAAAGTAGGAGAAAGTGTGGTGGTAATAGCAGGAGTAAACCACTTGAAATGAGAGAGGCAAATCGTAAAATATTGAGTTTTCTCGAATTTTTGCTTAATTGGGGGGTCAAATTGAAAAAACTTTACATGCCATGACCCAATTGAATCTACTTCGAAAAATCATAGGTAAATTCCAATTGAAGAAATTCTATATTGTAGAATTGTATTAAAAAGGAACATGGGAACAGGCAGAGAAAATCTGCCTTTTATCATAAGAGATACATTCTCTTTCTCTCTTACACACACACACACATGTACATATCACTGGTAAACAAGAAGAATAGCTGATGACTTTTTAAAAGACAGAAGCCAGACTGTCACAACCAATGGTGTACTCTCTGAGAAGACATCAATACTAAAGGAGACCTTCAGAGAACTGTACTCGGACCACTGCTGTTCATGGTGGTACTTTTATGCAGTTAGCTGCTGATGATGCAAATGTATCTCAAGCAAACAAGAACCCTGAAGATATCTCAAAAATGTAGATGGATTTGGATGTAATATACAAGTTGGCTGAAATACTGGGAGATATAGCTTCCAACTTTGAAATTGAAAGCCATACCACTCACCGGACTGAATGACACTGCATAATACCAAAAATCCTGTCATCTCCGCCCCAGAGTAAGTTCCCAATGCAACTAAGTTTTCCAAAATCTGCAACTTTCCAATACATTGCCAAAAGGCCTCAGAAACCTATGAGGTATGAACAAATTTCTATCTGATATATGCGATGGACCCACATCGTGGCAAGAATCGTAAAAGGGCACCTCTATCAAACTCATTACTTCATCAGGACCGATTCCAGAAACAGGATGAGGAATCGAGTCTAAAATAAACACACATTAGTGCTAAAGGTGGTGCCATGACATGACCACAGCCTCTGGCTGAAACTAATAATAGAATATATATACATCTGGGAAGACACTTGCTCAAGGTACCAGATACTGGGACTGTACTTGAAATCACTTGTTTGAGAAGTCAACACACACACATGCGAGGTATGTGTGTGCGTGCGTGGTTATATTATTGAATGTTTCTTTCATTTTTAAGATTATAGAGATAGAATTGAGGGATATTGGGCTGTTATTACTTGACTCCCTCATTGGCTCATCTATGCATAAACTTACCTCATGGCGTTGTTTATTTTTCATTTCTTCATCTTTTTGTTTTTGAAGTAACTTCTGCTGTCTTAATTCGTGTTTCATCTTTTTTTTTTTTAAAGATAGTATCTCTCCAAGTATTTTCCAAAGTCTGAAATACAGAAAAATAAAATATTTGTGAATTTCACTTGCTAATCCTCCTTTATATTAATTGTGTGTGTGTGCATGTAGATATAGATAAAGAGATATAGGGATATAGGCCTAGATAGATAAATAACTTTTTATTGTGGCCACACAGGGCTAAACACAGAAAAAATGGACGAAATACAATGTAGAGTTTTTCTTTTCGAGGTGGGATGGGTGGGACACACAAAGAAAAAAAAAACGTTCGATCAATAGGGATCTGTGGGTTATGTGATGTATAAAAAGCAATATATATAAAGTTCACAGTTTAGGTGTAGCCTTGGAAAGAAAAACCTACAAAAAGGACCAAGGTCACCTCAGACAGTTCGAAATGTACATAAGAGTAAGTCACCTTACCTCTCGTTGTCTCTTTTGGTTACAGATTTACTGACCATTTTTACCACTTTTACCCACTTTTTATTGAAACATTTGTTCGACAAAGCCTTCCTCTCTATTCTCATCCTCCTTTTCAAGTGGTACTTGAAAAAGTTGATGAGAGACTGACCAGAGAGGAAGGTGTTTGTTTGTAGCCCTTTCAAACACGTCCACCACACACATTCTTTCACCAAGAGTATGCGTTTCAGTTTGGTGATGGTAGCGTCGGGACAAGGCACGACGGTCAGGCGGTAATCGATGACGGATGCGATGTACGTATTTGCCACCTCCACCCGACCTTTTAGAGACAGCTTTCTCTTGGCCCATGTTTGGCTGAGAGTGACCACTCTACTTGTGATCTCGTCCCAGTTCTTATCCATTCGGAGGTCCGGACTGAACCAGACCCCGAGCAATTTAACCGGTCCGTCCGTCCAGTGTCCCACTACTGAGCCGCAGTCAGACGGTATGGGCTTGCTTCTCCAGGTGCTGAGTAGCAAACCCACTGGCTTTTCCAGGTTAATTTTCACTCCCGTTACCGTTTCATATTCTTTTAGTGTCTCACCTATCATCTGGATGTGTTTTTCGCTCAACACTATGACGGTGACATCGTCCGCATATGCCGACACGCTCGTCCTGCAACCCAGTTCCCATGGGATCCCCTCAGTGTCACCAGCTTCCGCATAGCAGCTCAAGAGTCAATACATACAGAAGCGCCAACAGGGGACACCCCTGATGGACTGAATGCGTGATGTCAAACGGTTTCGACAGGTGACCGTTCACCCGAATCACCGATCAGATGCCGCTATACAAGGCAGCTATCCAACTGTGGAAGATGGGTCCAAAGCCAGCCGCCCTGAGGATGGCCGCCAAGTACTGTTGGTCGACCCTATCGAAGGCTTTAGACTGATCCAAATTGATCAGCGCCCCACCCATGCCAGGATTCTTAGCTACCCTGTCCACAATGTAGCGCATCAGATGGAGGTTGTCATGTATGGTTCTGCCTGGCACAGCGCATGTTTGCACCCTGTCGACCAGTTTACCAATGACAAGCGCCAACCTCTCAGCTATTACTTTGGCCAAAATTTTCAAATCTGCGTTGAGCAGAGTGATGGGCCCGAAATTATCTATAAAATTCCCCTTGTTTGGGTCTTTCTTCAGCAACGTCACTGCACCTCGGCTCACGAAACCGGGGATTCTCCCGTTTTGTTGCCAGTTGCTGTAGACTGATGCCAAGAGGTCGCCAAACAAGTCTGGCATTTGACAATACAGAGACTTATCCCTCGCACAGCCCGCCATCGCATCCCGCATGTCAGCAGCTGTGATGGAACTTTCACAACACTCTGCTTCCCTTGCCGAGAGCCGCGGCAGGTCGGTCAGGTAGGTACTGAAATCCATCCTGCTTTCCGACCCACCACTTGCACCAAACAGTCGAGCAAAGTGCTGTTGAAAGGCCTCACATATCCATTCGGGTTCGAGTAAACTGCATCCCTGTTGATCTATTAGAGACCAAATGGTGGCTCTGTTGTCACGTTGCGCCTCCGCTATCCGGGCCTCTCGCGCAGCTTCGATCCCTTTGTTCCTTAAGGCACGCATTTTAGCTCTGACGACGCAACCTTCGTGTTTGGTGTTGAGGTGTTGGTCGAGGGCCATCCTCGCAGCCATCACGTTGGTTGCGCTGCCAGTGGTAAGTGCCTCTTCTAGTTTCTTAACCAAGTCTCCCTCTACTCTATTTCAATCTATCGCTAATTCCTTGCTAAACCTAATTGATTCCGATTTTATTGCCATTTTCAGGGCGAACCACCAGTGGTTGTTAACGACGGCTCCCGCCAACCTGTAAACCTGTCGCACTAAGAGCGACGTGTTTAGTTTCCAGTAACCGGGACCTTGTCTATGTGTCTTATCTAAGTTGAGCGTACACGTCACAAATTTGTGATCTGTGTAGCTGACTATTTTAAATTGTGGACATCCTACACTATCCCTATCTTCTGTCCTACATAGAATTCTATCTAGATAAGATCTCGACGTTCCGTCATGGTTTGTCCAAGTCCACGTTGGCACGTTTGGATGGTCGAGTCGGAACCTGTCAGACAAATGGAAACGTCTGAGCAGGTCTTTGAGGCACTTACACCCCTTTCTATTCCTATCCATTCCCACATAGTCTAGATGTGTGTCCAAGGTAGCGTTCCAATCCCCTACTAACAGTAAAGGTCTAGACATACCCAGGAAAACCTCTAGACGTCTGAAGAAATCCGCCCGACCCGTTAAGGACGGTGCATAAACTGCCATCAGACGGAATGCACACCCATTTCTGCCATCCACATCCAAGACAACCAGCCTACCCTCCGGGTCAAGGAATATTGTTCTTACTTTTACATTTAGACTCTTTCGAAAAAGCACCGCGGTACCCCCACCACCCATGTTCGGCAGACAGAGAAAAATAAATGTTGAATTGACTGCCAAATATGGACGTGAGGGCCCGCGGCTTGCTGAGTCTGGTTTCACTGATAGCTACTATATCCACATTCAGTGACTTGATGTCGTTTAGAAGGTAACCTTGCTTCCAAGCCGACGCCAAGCCACGCACATTCACACAACCTAATTTAAGCATAATTGATGTTTAAGAAAATTGTGTTTCACACACTAAAATGAAAGAGACAAGAGGCAAGAGAGAAGGTCACTTACTCATTTCGAAAGTTTGAGTTTTTTCTTCTTCTTTTGAAATGTCTTTGAGGAGGTGTTTGTAGAGTTTTTTCGACAAGTATTTTTGAAACCCCCCGACCGTTTTGGAAATATGGTTTTCAGTGTGTGGTGCTGTGTTTGTGTTATGTGTACAATTCTTATGTGTTTCGGTGGTGTAGTGCGTGGATGATTATTTACTTTAAAGTCATCTTCACAGATGTTTGTGTTGGATGCAATGTATTCCATTAGTTTTTTTATTGTCCGTGTCTATTGCTGTTAGATGTGTGTGTGTGGTTTTGCGGGGTCATTGATGTTTTGATTGTCTAAGGGGGGGGGGCTGTCAGGAGTTAAATATCTCCCTGCTTTACTTGCTTGTTTGGTGGGCTTTTTTGATCTTTTCCTTTTACCCCCTGTGGCTATTTGCCATTCTGTCGAACTTTCGTCGTTGGACGAAGAGTCTGACGAATCAGAAGGAGGTAAAGGCAAAGCATTTGCGTTAATATGTATGTTTGTAGAAAGTGTTGTTGTTTTGTGCGATGTTTGTGTTGTTGTGGTGTTAGGGGTAGAATTTGTCTTCTCGTCACTGTTATCTGTTTTCTTAGTTGTTGTCCTTGGTGCTGGTGTTGGTCTGTCTTTTGATGTTGGTTGTGGTTTCGCTTCTTTATTTGGTTGCAACATCAACGGTAATTGTGTTGGTGCTGTTTCTCATCTTGGTGATGTTGTTGGGGTTTGTTTGCTAGTTTGTTGTTGTTCTTGGCGTTGTTCAATATTTCTATATAATTCTTGTATCAGTTGTGGGTTTGGTGGTGTTGGTAGCAGAGGTTTTTTATTTGTTTTCTGATTTGTTTTTTCTGTCCCAGAATGCACTTTGCAATTAAGTGGTCTGGGCTGCCACAGCTGCAGCATCTTGGCTTTTTACCTTCTGCTACTACATACAGGCTTTGCCCATTTTCCAAATATATGATATTAGGTAAGTTCTCGATAGAAGACCCATCGATTTGAAGGGTCACCTCTATCGATTTACCAGTCCAATTATCATTTTTAAACACCGCGATTTCCAATATGTTTATCGATTTCAAATGATAACATATCGCCGATGTTATCCATTTGGGTGGGATTTCTGGCGGGACATTTTTTATTTTTATCTTACTTACTCTTTGGCCTCTGTAATATGGTATCATGATGAGTTCTTCATTTTGTAGTGTTTCTGTAGAGTGAACTTTTGCTTCTTCCTGATTATGGAAGCGGACCACCACTGTATTAAACTGGGGACCCCAGTTTATGTATTGTTTTATTTTCATAATATTCTTGGCACATGTTTCAATGTCTGCTTTTGTTACCTGTTCTGTTTTTTTTGGGGGGATTTTTTTTTATAATCCTATATAAAATTGTTCTCTTCTCCACATCTTCTTTCACATGCTGTGGTGTGTGTAGAATTAAATTTTGCCCTGAAGTTGTGAAGAGTGATCTTGTCTCCACCAACTCTTCATTTGTGAACTGTATAATTTCTTTTTTCTGACGCAGGGTGTCAGCGAAATTCACAGTTCTCTTCTGGCAGTTGTCGTTGTGTGTTTTTTTTTGTTGTATCAGAATTATTGTTGGTTGTTGTATTGTTTGTAGCTTTTTCAGGTATTGTTACTTTTGTCATGTTAATATTATCTTCACCATTAATAGGTGAGATAATCAAATCTTGCGAAACATCGTGGTCATTTATATTTACTTCATTTTTGTTGTTGTTGTTAACGGTTGCTGTGTCAGTGTTAGTTCTATCATTGGTGTTGGTGGTGGTGGTGGTGGTGTTGATTTCAGTTTTATCTTTCTTTATATCAGCGTCTTTGTTGACTGTCTTTTCCAAAACAGGAAAATCCTCCTTAGAAAAATCACAGAATACTGTTCAACAATAAAATTTCTCGATATATATTTTTTTTTTCGAGAAAAATAAAAATCAATTGATGAAAATGCCCCTAGGGGTGAATTCTACATTAAAAAAAAACCACCCAAACGTTAGTTGGGCATTTGAAAAGTTGAAAAACTCTGAAAATGTAAAACGTAAACAAATGGATGCAACAGAGAGAGAGAGAACAGCATCTACGTGTTATGAGGAACGCTTCGGCGACATTGTGTGAAAGCAAGCTATGGCAGCAAAAATTTTGATATATAATCAAGGCTGAAATTGCCCCTAGGGGCAAAATCCCCTCCGGAAAACCCACCCAGATGTAAGCTGGGTGTCTTACACACTCCGTGTGCAAATAATTCAAACGAAACTTTTTCAAAAACACAATAAAAAAAGCGATTGACTTACGAGCCGATCTAACAATGAACACTATCGATCGAGATAGATGGATAGATAACTTTCTTTTATTGGCCACACAGGGCTGAATACAGAGGAGACAAATACAAATGTAGAGCTTTTCTTTTCGAGGGTGGAAAAGAAAAAGGAAAATATATGTAAGATTCCGATCAAAAGGGATCAAGAGGAAAAAAAAAAAAAGGAAAGAAATTGTGTATCACAGAAACACTTTTTTAAAAAACATTAATAAAACAAGATTGGGTTCATCCGTGGGAAGAAAAGCCTACAGAAAAGACCACGGGAACCTCAGTCAGGGAGGAAATAACCACATGAGAGCAAAATGCTCTCCCTCTCTCTTTTTTACGATTTACAGGGTTATGCTCAAAATGGTTTCGTCACTCGCACGCACCATCTTTTTTTGAAACTTTCGCGAGACAAAACTTCCCTCTCCATTATCACCTTCCTTTTCAAGTAGTACTTGAAAAAGTTGATGAGAGATTGGCCAGAGAGGTAAGTGTCTGTCTCTAATCCTTTCGCTCGGGTCCACCACACACATTCTTTCACCATGGCCACCAGTATGATGAAAACTGCCTTGCCTTCCCGGTCGAGGGAAGGGGGCGGAGCAATATTCACGATAGACTCGGCCAATAGGCGGACTCGTCCCACTCATGACAGCAGCCGTTCGGCATGAGCCCACAGGTCTGAAATGATTGGACATTGCACGAGTACGTGCAGAACGATTTCATCGCTCTGACCGCATCTTGGGCAAGTCGGTCCAGTGTGTCTGGAACCGTGTCTGTAGAGTTTATCCCGAACAGGTAATGCTTCTCGATAGCACTGCCAGGCCAGGGAACTTTGGTGATTGTCCATAGGTCCTGGCCCGAAAGTTGTCCTGAACAGGTGGGTCAGGTGTTCCTCGTCAACGCCCAGACTCTGCCTGAGATCGTCATCGCACCTCCCCTCCACTAATCCTCTATAGAATGCCTTTGTTGTGATGGAGTCGCACAAATTTGATCCCGGATGGCAGAGTTGCTTGAGAGCAACACGACACTCATGGTGCCATTCGCCTAGCCTCGGTCTTTGCTTGATCCATGACTGTAGTTCAGCCAAGGAGACGAGCTGTGGGAAAGCGTGCCGCACAAAAGGTGACCACACCTGTTCACCGTCGTCTATGAAGCGCCGGAGATGTCACAGTCTCAGCGCATGTCTGCGCATCATCAACCACGGCATGCCCAGCCCTCCATTTAGTGGATGTTGACAGCAAATGGATCGCCTAACCATCGGAACGTTTCCCTTCCACAGGAAGCGGAAGAGTATACGTTCCAGTTTAGTGATGGTAGGGTTGGGACAAGGCACGATGGTCAGACGATACTCGATGACGGATGCGATGTACGCATTCGCCACCTCCGCCTGACCTTTTAAGGATAGCTTTCTCTCAGCCCATTTCTGGATGAGAGTAGCCACCCTAATCGTTATTTCGCCTCTGTTCTTCTCCATTTGGAGGTCCGGACCGAACCAGACCCCAAGCAATTTAACCGGTCCGTCCGTCCAGCGTCCCACGATGGAGACGCTGTTGGACAGCATGGGCCTGCTTCTCCAGGTGCCGAGCCGCAAGCCCACTGACTTTTTCCGATTAATTTTTGCTCCCGTTACTGCTTCATATTCTTTTAGTGTCTCGCTGACCAGCTCGATGTACTGGTAGCTCGACACTATGACGGTGACGTCATCCGCATATGCAGACACGCTCCTCCCACATCCCAGCTCTCGTGGGATGCCCCTCAGCATCACCAGTTTCCGCAGTAGTAGCTCAAGAGTCAATACATACAGAAGCGATGAGAGGGGGTATCCCTGACAAACCGAATGCCTGATGTTAAAAGGTCTGGATAGATGACCATTTACGCGAACTACCGAGCGGATGCCGCTGTATAAGGCAGCAATCCAACTGCAGAAAACTGGACCGAAACCAGCCGCTTTAAGGACAGCCTCCAAGTAGTGATGATCTACCCTAGTGCATCAGATGGAGGTTGTCATGAATACTTCTACCCGGCATGGCGCATGTTTCCGCCTTGTCGACTAGTTTCTCGATGACAAGCGCCAAGCTCTTGGCTAACACCTTGGCCAAAATTTTAAAATCTGCATTGAGCAGAGTGATAGGCCTGAAATTATCTATGACGTCCCCCTTGTTTGGGTCTTTCTTAATCAGTGTCACTGCTCCTCACTTTACAAAAGCAGGGATACTCCCGTTTTGCTGCCAGTTGCAGTAGACAGCTGCCAAGACGTCTCCAAACAAGTCTGGCATATGACAATAAAGTTCGTAGAGCAGACCATCCAAGCATGCAGGTAGGCACTAAAGTCCACTCTGCGTTCTGACCCACCACTTGGCCCAAACAGTTGGGTGAAGTGTTGTTGAAAAGCCTCACATATCCTTTTAGGCTCGAGCAATTCGCGCCCCTTTTCATCTATAAGAGATTTGATGGTGGTTCTGTTGCATCTCCACCACTCGGGCTTCTCAGGCGGATCCAACTCCTTCGTTCCTCAGAGCACACATCCTAGCTCTGACAACGCATCCTTTGTGTTTGGCGTTGAGGTGTTGGTCGAGGGCCAACCTTGCTGCCAGTACGTTGGACGCAATGCCAGTTCTAAGTGCCTCTTCTGAATTCTTAACTAAGTGTCCTTCTATTCTATTTCGGTCTAATGCTAGGGCCTTACTGTATCTGACTGATTCTGCTTTAATTGCTTTTTTTAGAGCATACCACCATCTGTTGTTGATGATGGTACCCGTCAAAGCTCTCTTAACTAATGTGCTGATCCAGTCCCTGTAAACCTATCGTGCTGTAAAAGACGCGTTCAGCTTCTAGTAACCAGGACCCTGCCTATGTGTCTTATCTAAGTCAAGTGTACAAGTCACAAACTTGTGATCTGTGTAACTGACTATATGAAATTGTGGACAACCTACACTATTTTTATCTATTGTCCTACAGAATACTCTATCTAAGTACAATCTGGATGACCCGATGCGGTTACTCCATGTCCACATTGGCACATTCAGGTGGTCCAGTCAGTACCTGTCAGACAGTTGGAAACGTCTGAGAAGGTCTTTGAGGCATTTGCATCCCCTCCTATTGCTATCTCTGCCCACGTAGTCTAGATGCATGTCCAGGGTGGCATTCCAATCCCCCACTAAAAGTAAAGGACGAGACGTTCCCATGAAAGACTCTAGATGTCGAAAGAAATCTGGTCAGCCTGTTAAGGACGGTGCATAAACTGTTATTAGTCGAAAAGCACACTCATTGCTGCCATCGACATCTAAAACGACCAGCCTACCCTCTGGGTCTAGGAAAATTGCTCTTACTTTGAGGTCCAGACTCTTCTGGAGAAGCACCGCGGTGCCACCTCCGCCCATTCTCGGTAGACACAGAGAAAAATGAATGTTGAAATGTGTGCCTAACATGTGTTGGAATGCCTGCGAGCTGTGGAGTCTGGTCCCACTGATGGCTATGATATGCAGATTTAGTGACTTGACGTCGTTTCCAAGGCGACCCCAAGCCACGTACATTTATACTACTTATTTTAAGCATGTTCCTATCAAAAATTGTGTTTTACACACGAAAAAAGAAGATGAGAAAAAAAAGAAAGAGAGAGAGAAAAGGTTACTTATTATCCGAAAGTCCTTTGTTTTTCACCTCACAGTCTTCTCCCATGAGATTTTTGTAAAGTTTCTTCGATAAATATTTTTGAAATCTCCCAACTGCATCAGGGTAGAGAGATTTCAGGGTGCTGTGTGTGTTCTGTGTTACGTGTATTATTTTAATGTGTTGTGGTGGTGTTGTGCATGGGTGGTTATTTATTTTTGTGTCGTTTTCAGTTATGTTGGTGTTTGACCTAATGTATTCCATTAGGTCGTGGTTGTTTGTGTTTATGGCTGTGAACATTGTTGGGGGGTTTGGTGATAGTGTGTTTGTGTTGATGTGTTCGTTTTCTGTGGATGTTTTTGTTTCGGGAGTGGTGAATCTTCCTGCTTTGTTTGTTAGCTTTTCTATTCTTTTTTCCCCTTTTTCTCCTCCCCCCCCTGTGGCTATTTGCCAATCATCTGTGTCTTCTTCATCTAATGACATGTCAGAGGAATCAGAGAGTGGGAGGGGAAAAGTATTGGGGTCTATTTTTGACTGTGTTGACTTTGTTGTTGGTGTTGGTGTTGGTTGGTGAGCGTTAGGGTGTGGTGTATGGGTTTTTGGAGGTGGGGTGTGGGTATTTTGTGTTTGTGTGATTGTAGGTATTGTTGTGGTGTTTGGGGTGTGTGTTTTGGGGGGATTTGGAGTAGTAATTGTTTCTTCATTTTCGATAGATGTTCTTGGTTGAGGAGTTGGTTTCTCTTTGGTTGTTGTTGTTGATGTTGTTTCTGTTCTTGGTGCAGTTGGTGGTGTTGTTTGGTTGGGTAGGTTTGTTCCTTTTTGATTTTCTGTGACTGGTCCTTTTATTGTTCGTGCAAACTGTGGTGTGGGTAATAAAGCTGGCTTTTTTGTTTATTCCAGCTGCTGCTGTTGTTTTCTCACGGCAGATTTGCAATCTTTTTTTAGATGTTGCGCACTGCCGCATATGTAGCAGCGTGGTCTTCGGCCCTCGACGACCACGTACAACTTGTGGACTTCTGATTTATATATCTGGGTGGGTATTTTGTTGATGGCATCTTGGTTGATATGTAAGAGAATTTCTACTCTCTTTCCCACCCAGTTTTTGTGTTAAGTGACCATGGTTTGTAATATGTTAAAATCGTCCATTTCCACACATATGGCCGATGTTAGCCATAGAGTGTCCGCTATTTGGGGAACATTGTTTAATATGACCTTAGTTACTCTCTGTCCAAGGTAGCTAGGTATCATAGTAAGTTCATCCAAATGAAGAGTTAGCGTTGAGAAGCGTTTTGCTAACTCTTCAGTGTGGAACACTATTTGTATGTGAGCAATCTTGTTCCACCAGGTAACATATTCTTTAAAATTCCAGATAGGTTGCAAGCATTTTTCGATTTTGTTTGTGTTTGCCTTCTCTGGACTTTTTGTCTTGTTGTTGATTATTTTATATATAATTGTTTTCTTTTTTTCGTTTTCCAATATTTGTTGCGGTATGTTTATTTTTACTTTGCCATTTTCTTTTGTGATTAAAGCTTTGGCATCTTTTATCTGCTGTGCAGTAAAAGATACTGTTGTTTTTTTTTCTTTTATCGCCTCGGCGAAATTTGTTGTTGTTTTGTTATTGTTGTTGCTGGTGGTGATGTTGTTGTTGGCTGCAGTTGGTATATTCGGTGTATTTGGTGTCTGATGTTTGATTGTGCAAGTAGGAAGGGGTGGAAAATTGCTTGCATAATTTGTCCCTGCATTTGAGCAACTTTCGGCAATTCGTTTGGTGGTCGCGGTCTTTTGTTTTTCCTCTCTCGTTCTGGTGTTGGAGGAAACAAGATCTGAAAGGGATTGTTGTTGTGTGTTTTATTTTTGTTGGTTGGGTGCGGTGTGTCAGTGGCAGAAGAGACAGCCGTGGCAGCAGATATCGTTGTAGGTGAGATAATAGGTGAGTTAATTAAATCTTGCGAAACATCATGGACATTTATATTTACTTCATTTTTGTTGTTGTTATTCTTGTTTTTGTTGTTGTTAACGGTTGTTGTGTCAGTGTTAGTTCTATCAGATGTGGTAGCTTTGATGTTGGTGGTGCTGGTGGTGTTGATTTCAGTTTTATCTTTCTTTATATCAGTGTCTTTGTTGACTGTGTCTTCCAAAGCAGGAAAATCCTCCTTAGAAAAAATCGTAGAATACTGTTCAACAATAAAATTTCTTGACATTCTTTTTTTTTTCGAGAAAAATAAAAGTCAATTGATGAAAATGCCCCTAGGGGCGAATTCTACATTTAAAAAAACACCCAAACAAAAGTTGGGCGTTTGAAAAGTTGAAAAACTCCGAAAATGTAAAACGTAAACAAAT